>NW_025224135.1:3156201-3191638 GCF_014066325.1 Apis laboriosa
GAGAGAGAGAGAGAGAGAGAGAGAGAGAGAGAGAGAGAGAGAGGTGGATCGCGATAAATGATATTCGTTAAACGAGGTTACGCCCGGAGTTAATTGCTTAAGTGTCGGAATCGGTTTACCGTAGAGTCGACTGCTGCTATCTAGAAATTCCGACGCAGCCCTTGTCCGAAAGACGACCGCTAGGATACATCGCATGGAATAATCGAAAACGATCCATCTACATCAGTAGATTACTCCGTATATACCTTGTTCCACCGTGTATAACACGGATACCGAGATTACATTTGTTCGTTTAAAGACGGGAGCGGAGACCAGTTTCCAAACCGTTACATTTTGCACGCGCGATGGAGGAACGTGGAAAAATTAATTTCCATCGAACGTACGTGCAAGGTACAATAATGGTAGTTATCGTAGTTAGTTGTTGATTGTTACTTGATTGCGATGTTTCTTTTTACGCGTATACTCCTTAAGCAAATAAATTTATATTATATTATGTAGTCTAATATTTTAATATTTTGTTAAATTATAATAAAGTTTTATCTGATACGTGTAATTGTGAAAAGAAAAAGAAATGAATTATTTAATTGTTATTAATAAAAAGAAAAAACATAAAATTCCTTTTTTATCTATCTTATCTATAATTATTTTATTCATTTAATTATTTATGTAGAAAATGGTTCTTTCTCTTATAAATAAATTACTTAAAATTTTATATGCAATATTAAATTAAATTATTATTTACATTACATTATGTAATATTTTAATAACTAAATTATAATAAAATATTATACTTGTGTGATTATGAGAAGTAAAACAAACAACACGAGTTATTGCTAACTATTATTAAAAAAAAAAAAAAAAAGAAAGAAAACACGATTCTTTTCTTCCCTTACATCTCAGGGTGCACACTTAAGCGTGCGGTCCTACTTCAGTACTACACGAGTGCATATCCAGTTCGTTATCTTTGCTGTGTGTATGCTCGGTAGATAAGGGTCGCTCCGTCTCTAAACCCATTACGTACGCGCGCGAGCACGTACGTCTAGCCCCGGCCCAAATGTTAGCAACCCCTATTTCAATTTTACGCCGACTTGCCCGAAACCCTATCAGCTATGACGTTGATGGAACATAATTGTGGCACGGCTTTATACCGACCTCTTCTCTAGAATTCTCTCTCTTTCTCTCTCTCTCTCTTTCTCTTCCTACCTTGAGAAAATTCCATTCCTTCTTACATTTATGTTTTCGAGAAACGTCACGCTCTTATCTTATCTTATCTTATCTTATCTCGAAATCATTTCGAAAGCGGTGAAGGAGATCGCTTTTTTGATAAATGTCAACGCCGGATTCGAGGAGATGAAAGATGATCGTACATGTATACATATATAATGGAATGCAATAACTCGGCCGCCTCGTCTCCTCTTTCGTTTCTTTTCTCTTTTTTAATCGTTTCGGGGGGAAATTTTGCCCGATATGTATCGCATGGGATAAAGATTCGTCGAAATGCATGGCTCGTTCAAAAAGAGCGGTGATGATATCCCGAGCGATGAACGTTACTCGAAAATGGAACCTCGAGATTATAACTCTAACTTTTGACCGCATATATCGAGCAGGCAATCATTTATGGATTACTGTTGCTTCTTTCTTCTGCTACGTATCTTCGTTAAACGGTTGCTGGATGGAAATATGGAAAAAGAAATAAAATATTTGCTTGGAGTTAATTCTTTTCATTGTTTCTTTTGCGCTTCAATTTTCAATCGTTTATCAATTATCGATAAATTATTCCAAATAGAAAATAGAGATTGTTTTATCTACGGATAGAAATTTTCTAGTTTAAACTTTGATTAATATTATAATTTAATTTTTCAAATAATTCCACCTACAATTACATAACCTCTAAACTTCCATGGTTTTTCAAAAAATCGTACAGCGCAATTTAAACTGAGAAATCTTCAAATATCTACAACAGATCTTCTTATTCTCTTCTTAAAATTTTCGAAAAAAAAACCTATGCTCTTTCTATTGTCACGTGTTGCAAATAAACATCATAGAAAAATCCCCTTCAAAAGAAACGGAAGCTTCGCCCAATCGTCGCGTACGATTCTCAAAGTTAACAAAGTTAAAAAGTTTCAGCAACTTGAATATCAACTTGATATCTGGACAGAAATTCAATCATTCTCGATCGAGAAGAAATTATTAATTTACCGTTCGTAAAATTCGACTTACCATCGATCGATAAAAAAGAGAAAAAAAACATACAGCAGGGAGTGATCTCTGGCGAGGAAGAAAATGCGCGTAATTGAATGTTGGAAGGGAAGAGGAGGAGGAGGAGGAGGAAGAGGAAGAGGCGGGGTCAATTTAAATGCATTAGAGTTTAGAAAGTTTCTTATTAACCGAAGTGCTCGTGATCGGATTCGAGTTGCCATTTGTATCTTGAATATTTCATGACGAGCGTCCCCGAGTGACGCGCGCGAGAGAGAGAGAGAGAGAGAGACCCCCTTCTCCCTCCCTTCCCTCATATCCGGGCGAGCGTGTGTCAATCGATGCACACGCGTCGAGTATATCGACTTCAAACGACACGCTGCCTCTATATCTCGCCGTCGAATTTCCTATTCCCATAAAAGGAACGGGGATCCACTTTTAGCGGGAAATTTTTATCGATGGAAATGTATCGTACCAGTTTTTTTCTTTTTTTTTTCTTGCGAAAAATACAAATATATTCGAAGAAAGGAAACAATGCTCATAGTTTATGAAAGTTTCACTCGAATAATAATTGGATCGAAAAATTTTTTTAAAAATATATATATATCTTTTGAATTAAAACCATTATATATATACGATATATTATATATATATATACATCGTTACTACGGGCGACTATAGTCGCTCTCCATAAGATGTCGCGTGTTGTACATACGACGAACGATTAGGAGTTTATATTGTACATCGAGTATAGAAATGTAGCATCGGTATTTTTGTTTTTATCACGTGATACCATTATTAACAGTTATTATTATCATACAATTATTGTTATTTGAGTTCCAAAATAAGTAATTAAACGTGAGTGTGAAGTTCAGAAGTTATAAATACCTCGTTTTAAGGAAATTTCTTTTTTTTCCAATAAACACTATCAAAGCACCGAGGCATAGTGCAGTGAGGCGTAAACACGGCCGCTGACGATCTTTCTCGACCACTGTGTGTACATTTTTGGCGTGGCGGAGAAATCGCCTGTAACGAAAGAATTAATATTATCAGAATCTTTGAAAAGTTAAGTTTCAATATAGGTTAATCGGAGAGGAAAGAATTCCTTTTTGCGAGAATTTGGCTACGTTAGCCAAAATTACTTTGAGAGATTCTATATGATTCTTTTCAATTTAAATTGTGATTTACACAATGAATAATACCATCGAAATTTTTGTATTTCGTATATCGTATAATATCTAAAATTGATCTTTTAAAAATACGAGTAATAGTAATAATATTACGAATCAGATCCACATCGTACCTTTTTCAAAACATTCAATACCTTTTTTTTTAGTTTAGTTTTAAACTCTATTTACCTTCGAAGCTGATAAAACATTTCTTCCTATTTTCCAAAATTAGATTACGAATTTTATCGGGGAAGGGAAAAGAAAATTTGAAAATCTCGTAAAAACATTTCGAAACATCTCGAAACATTTTTACTCGATCTTTCGAATCTTTCTTTTCGAAGTATATATAACGAAAGAGCGCTTTTTTTTTTTTGCACTTCTTGTGTTCGTTCATTTTCGAGGAAGATTTTATTTCGATCCTTTTTTTACGAGCGTTATTACAAATGCCTGTATAACAAATGCTTGTATAACAAATGCCTGTAATTAAAGGATCAAGTGGAGAAGTTTCATTTAGTTTCGGCTTATACTTGGTTTACAACGCCAGATACACGTAAACTTTACAACCCAAAGTGCTCTTCCTCACTCTCCCCGGCCAACTTCTCGAATCTTTTGTAAACAAGGTTCTGCGTAATAAATCGTAGAATTAAGAGTGAGTTACGAGCAGGCCAGATTTATACCTCCGTATTTTTATTCCAACCGTTTCGTTTCGTTTCGTTTCGTTTCGTTTCGTTCCATGAGGTTAATAAAGCTTTGTTTCTCTTCGTGGCGAATCTTTGATCTCTGATCTTGTGATACATAATACGTGATGGAAGTGGAATTTTTTCTTTCTCCTCTACGGTTCATTTCGTCAACGAGAGTGGAGGGAGGGAGACGTCAAGATTGAGCGAAAAGTTTGACAGCTCTTCCAATTTATCATGTTCGGAAATAAAATTGACGGTTGCCCGATGAACCGAGAAATTACGAGGAGCACAAGGTCATTCTATCGAATAATGTTCATTCATCGAAGGATAAGAACGCTTGAAAGTTTTCTTCTGTAAAAGGATGAAACCGTTTATTTTAATATTCGCTTCGACTTCAACGCCCGATAATTTAATTTCAACCTGAAATTTTATTATTCGACGACGCCTGGAAATACGTTTATTCCATTTAAAATGGAATTACGTGAATGTAAATGTTATTTCTTCTTTTTTTCTTCTTCTTCTTCTTCTTCTTTTTATTTTGTACGAAATGATTCGATTTTCATAAATCGCGCTTTCCGATATTTAAATTGTAAAATATATACACGTAATTGAAAAATTGTATAATTAAAGTTACACGTACAAATACGCGTTGAGTAAATATTTTTTATCGAAACGATAAATTTTGAAAATTAATAATAAATTTGTGATGAATTAGTGAGATTAATTATCAAACCATTGTTTTCCAATAATATAGAAGATATATATAAAAAGAAGAAAAAAGAAAAATACTATGATCAACTTATAATTTTTCCAACGTTGCTAAAATTTTGACAAAACTCTTTCGATATTTTCTTCGAAAATTTCAACAAACGCAAACAACGGAAAAGAATTTTTCCTTTACCTTTATATTTCTTCCACAGAGAATCCTTCACTCCATTCGAACGTACTACTTATACGATAAGATACCCAATAGAAGGGAAGGCGAATCTCCTTCCGCCGTTATTCAATTTCCTCTCTCGTTCCTCGATCCGTTCGTTGCACGAATAGACGAAAGTTTCGTGTCGAATTCGTGTAAAACGATGATCGAGGAAGGATGGCCGTGATCCAGTGAGTGGAAACCAGAATGCGCTCCTTCGTCGAATTCGCAATTTTTCTCTTCGAGAGAAGAAGGGAAGGGGAGAGAAAAAAAGGAAAAAGGGAAAAAGAATAAAAAAAAAACGAAGAGATAACCTATCGACGTTTAACGTTGCGCCGCTTGACGTTTTCACCGATACGCGGTCGATATCGATTTCCAGTCACGATATCTTACCATCTGTCGGTAACGCGCGTCGGTCGCGCGATTCACTCCGTAAATTCCGGCACACCGAGTCCCCAAAGTGTCAAGCCTCTTAAACCGCAACACGATCTATAGGTGGCATACATACAGTGTATGACGGACGTCGATTTTCTGGCGTTTCTGGATCGCGGCGCAAACACGAGACGAGATGGTCGCGTCGCGTTGGCGAGCGACTACGTGACTAGGTGGCGCTGGGGTGCGCACGAATCTCGATCTACCGTGAGATTGGCACGTTTAAAAATGGACGTACATCGTGCATCGTATGATACGTTGTCTCCCGTGACGAAATGCTTCCCATATTTCGTGTTTATTAAATCGAGTTGTGTTATAAATTCGGGAATATCGCGAAACAGAAGTGGAAGTTGAAATACGCTGATCCGAATCCGCTACCGTTTTCCGTGTCAAATTGATCGGTTCTCGTTTTTGAAACGAAGAATATATTACATACACTCGTGCTCATCGAATTAAATCATAAAATACGGGAGAACGGACATGCATATCCATCTCGAAAGAAACGAAACGAGTTTCGAACGTTGTGTTTCAGCTTCGTCTTAATCTCGCAAAAGTAATATCACGATGTTTTCTTCCTCGGCGAATTCACTTTAGCTCAAAGGAGGTTAGAATAACCGAGCGAGCGAGCGAGCCACTGTGTTTGACCGCATCGTATGAAAATTTCGAAGGAAATGTAATTCTCTTAGAGTTTTCCATCGACGAAAAATGTTCGAAAAATCCCGTTTATCCGGAAAAATTACTCTCGTTCGAAAATCTTGAGATTAATTCTCACGTCTCGCGACGCGTGAAAAAATTCTTCGATAACTGTGATTCTTCGCTCGATGAGAGATAGATCTTCAGAGTTGCCCGAATCTCGAGTTCGGGATTTATCGGTATATTTCGAGGGAAAAGGAACGTGAGCGGAAAGAAAAGGGAAGAATTGTATTACCCAAACTCCTAGTGGCGAACTCATAATGTCCACCATAAAGCTTATTCCGGAGGACACTCGCTCGCGGGGGGAGACCATTCATACAAACGAATCGACAGTTAAAGGCGAGAGTTACGAGCGGCCTGAATTTCATCGATAGAGAAGCGATAGAAACTTTCGCTGGAACTGTCATCATAAAAAATAGAATTTCTCGTGTCGAAAAGTGAACCCGTAAATAACGAGTAATTTTCATCTTCCAATATTACTAGACTCTCTATGAATGATAATTTTTTTTAACATGAATGATATCTTGAAATTTTTCAAAATCATTCCAAATTCTCTCAATATCTCTCAACGTAGATTCGTTTCACGACGAAAATTATAAATTTTAAATAATAAGAGGACGAGCTAGATGAGATTAAAAAACGTTTTATCCTCGTTTCGAAAAGGTTGTTGACGATCGAGTCGAGTCGAGTCGAAGTGAATCTGAAATTCTGTCGCCGTTCATTTCGCCCAGCTCACGTACACCATTGTAAACTGGCCCGGCGACGTATGCCCGGTCGATATACAAAGGCAAGTCTAAATCCTCGGCTGCTTCCCACCGAACACGAAACTTGGATCGAGTGGCTTGTCGATGGCTCGAACACCATCCCACATCGCTTCCGCTCTCCCTATCCCCACCATCCAACCGTGTTTCTTCTTCGCATATCCATGTAGATATAGAATGATCCCTGTGAAACGTACTGTTTATTTGAATTTTAGATTTCCAGAGGGAAAATCTTTTTTTTTTTTTTTTTTGAATATTTGAAAATTTGGATGATTTTGAAATTCGCTGGAATAAATTGGAAATATTCGTAGATAATATAGAAGATAAATAAAATTATATGTGTAATATGTTGTGTATAAATATTCGACTGTTCTGCGATGTGTGTGATTTTTTTTTTATTAATAACAAAAGAAAAAAGTTTTTGAAATTATATTTATAGGACACAATTGAAGATGAATAAAATTATACGTAATAATATGTATAAGTACTGTATTCGGTTCTTCGACACGTGATTTTTATTTTATCAATAACAAAGTGGAAGAAAAAAAGTTTTTCTTGCGAAAGAAAGAAATTATATTTATAGGACACAATTATTTACGTCAATTTTTTGCAACGTTTTATTATTATTTTTCAAGGAGGGACAAAAGTGAGTTTGAAATTTATCGAATGATCCACCTTCCTGTAATAAGTGCCTTCTTCTAATTCCTCTGACCATGAACGATTCAATCTACTGGCCCGACCGTAATTATCTTATTCCACTTGCCCGATCGTGACTAGCTTGTCCGACTACTAGCTGGCCCCTCCACTCAACTCTAGTTTGACTATGAGTGGTTTATTCCACTTGTCTGGCCTGTCTTGTCCCACTTACTTGGTTACAACTCTGTTCTACTCGGATGAGGTAGATTTAATAATCAATATTTAATACGTCGACGAATTTCGTTCGCTCGGATTTAAATGAAAATCTCGGATAATAATTTTGTTTAAAAAATTACTTCCTACGAAAATGTTAACTATTATTTTTATAGAATTATTTCAACAACTGCTTGAAAAGAGAATTAAAAGGATAAAAAATATTTGGAATATTTGGAAATTATATCAACGTAATATACTGTTTCATCGATCCAATTAAATTTAATTAAACTTGTTATTATTTAATTTGTATACGAATATATATATAATCTCTCGATGACACATAGAGCTGTTAATAATTGGAAAATTATAATATCTTTGATTATGACTCTTTTAAACACTTTTTCTTCCTCTCCAAAAAAATAAATTTCCAAACGAAAACTATGCTCTCTCCTCTTATTCTTCTCATACGTAACTTCTTCTTCTATATCCCTTTCCTTTGTGTTGCATACACATATATACATATATATACGTAAGAAGGAAGGTTGGAAGGCAGATGGCATTCGGCCAGTGGAAAAGAGTTTTACGACGGGATCGATGGAACGAGGCGAAAGGTAAAAACCGATCGCGAGTAGAAAAGGGAGGGGGAGGAAAAAAGAGCATCCACGCCGTTATTCACGCTCTTTACGACTGCGAAAATCCACAGGAAATAAAGATTTAAATCCGAAGGTGGGGAATCGTAATCGTTTGCTTTTATTTATCGAATTTCACTACGCCATTTTTTTTTTCTCACCGTCTATGATCTTCGAGGAAAAATCATCGAGATATATACACAGGCAATATTGGTGTGCAAAACGACAATCAATCTGAAAAATTTTCATCCCTAAAATTGTCTTCTCTATATATTTATTCGAGAGATAAAACTCTTATCGTTATCTCTGGTTGCGTTTTTCGGTGATTCACTCTCAAAAGAAGATTATATCGATCGAAGTAAATTCGCGAAGAAATCCGCTTTCCGCGAAAGGAAGGAGGACGCCCAGGCCCGAATATCGTTCTCGAAACGACTCTGAGAAAGGGTGGAAAAGATTCTTGCGTCGTAAGTTGGCGAGGTAATGGCGATGAACCTCCGCCTCGCGCAAAGGAGGGGCTCATTTGCTCGGGTTATTAATGGGCGTGGAACCCACGTTAAAACCTACGCGCGCCTCTCGCCGGGCGAATTAAATCGAAATCCGCCCGTTTTCTTGTATTTACGCAGCCAGGCGTGAAACGCCTTTGGCTCACGCGTCCTCGCGTGCCACTTATCCCCTCCCCTCGTTAATTCTTATAAATATCCTCACGATCGTTCCTCGCCACGCGCGGAACCTCACACGCACGCCCTCTTCATTGTTACGTGTATCAAATAGCCACGAAACGAACAAACTTTCGTTTAATGTTATCGACCGTGTTCGGCTCTTGTTGGCACGCCATCGAATTAGAACGATGTTTAGTTCAGCATCGAATTTTAATACGAGGTGAATTATTTTTGATTCGAAATGAGTTAAAAAATTTCTTTTAAAATTTTCATGTTTGTTAGCGATGTTTAGCATTAAATTTTATTACTAAGTGAGCTAATTATAGCAAAGAATAATATTATATATTGTATTAATTATTACGTTGAATTTATACACGACTTGTATATTTATAGTGTGAATTGGGTGTCGAAAAAATAATCGTTTTGCGTTTCAACAGAGTTGAGAAATGTTCCGTGAATTTATTACGAAGCATTTATTTTAATTTAAATCGTTATAAATTATCGATAAGTTTTTTTATCTACGCGACAAGAGACGAATGTACTCCACCGCCATTTTATTTCGATTTTTTCAAAACTTTGGAAAATTGTATTAAAATTAAAATTTTCTTGTTATTCGGATTCTTTGATCAAGCCATTCATATTTATGGATTAATTTTAATCTTATATTATATTATAATTGTATACAACTATATTCCTTATTTTAATCGAATCATTTCACAACCTATCCCTTTTGATACATTATATCAAATTTATACACGCGATACCAATTATAGTAAATCATAGCTCGAAAAACGAACGAGTTAATTAATATAATTAGTTATAATTAAAGTTCACGTAAAATCACGATGGAATAATTAGTACGATATATCGATAGGAAAAATGGTGGAATAAAAGGGAAATGAAATTTATCAATCGTTCGTTTTCGTGGCGCGCATCTGAATTAGCGCCTTTCCGTAAACCTCGTAAATCTTATAAATTGTAAACTTTAACGTTGGTAATTCTCCGCAGCGTGGCGTGCGACGTTGCGCGCCGATCGAATTAGAAATAGAAAGATGTTTACCATCGGTCGAATCACACGTTTCACGAAAGTATCAAATTTTATCAAATTTATCGATCGAATCGATCAACTATCTACACGAATAATGGATAAATAAACGAAATTTGTTATTATTGTTCCATATAAAAGCAACGAGTTCTCTAAAGTTGCATCGTTAGATAATAATCGAACAAAATCTCTTTTAATATCATCCGTTGTTCCATATCCGCACTATTAAATTAAAATATGTTCGACAACAAAATTTCTTCATGGATATATATCGAATTAGAATAACAATTCCTTTGACGAAAATATCGAAAAATTTTCGAAATTCAGATCGATCTATGGAATATAATCGACGGAACAAATGCGAACGAATGAATAAAATTTATCAATTTAATCGATTCGATTCTCTACAGGTGATGATAATAATCCTTCGAAATTTCGTTTGATGTTATCCGATTCCATGGTAACCGATAATAACCGTTTCATCGAATGAGAAATAATCGTTCGTCGAAAATTACGTCGATAATTTGGTCGAATCGAATATCAAATTAATATTAAAAAAAAAAAAATGGATATTGGTCGATTAACGATTTTCCTGTAAACATGACAAATCTTGCCAAAGTTAGTTTCCAAAATTCGAAAAAAATTATTTTTTCTCAGCGGATAACACGTTGATTCGAATTCTTCTGTACGTCGAGAGTGAAATAAATTTCATGAAAAAACTTTTACACGAGTCGATGAATTTTTAAGAAACAAGAGTGGAGATTCTTTTAATTCGTTACAGAGATATTCTCGAAGAAAAAAGTCCCTATTTCGATCTCGATGCAGTGTACAATTGGAGATATATTCGCACATCGATTAACGACTAGCGAACGACCGCACTTTATTTAGCTTAATCCCTCGATAAAAATGATCTAGGGAATATAATCTGGACGAAAGATTCGACGAATTGGTAACGAATCGGGCAAATTGAGATAGATGAAAAATCGATTTCCTGTGCCGGAACCAATAACAATATGGAGATGAAGATTATTTTTTTTTTTTTCATATAATTCAAACTCTTTTCTCATTTCTCTAAAATAATTATGTAAAAATCAAATATGAAGAAAAAAAATAAGTAAATTGAAACCGATATTCAAAGATAGACAACTTTTATTTTTGTAATTTAGTATAATTATTATTTTTTATTATTTTTATTTTATTAATTATTATTTATTATTATTATTTTATTAATTATTATTTATTATTTTTTCTATTCATTGAATTTCTCGTAAGAGTTTCTCACGATATTTCCTTTATCTTTTCCTCAAAACCTTGCTATCTAATACCAACTCTAACGAATCCTCGTAACTATCGTGTTTATACTACGATATCTTTATAACCCTAATAAAACAGAGCATTAAAAAAGAGCCAAAAACCAAGTCATTCGTCGTGCTGCGAATTTCCATCAATACATTATTTCTTACGCAACAATTTACAAATAATAATAAAAGATACGTTTCTTAAAGAACCACGAATTTATTGGTCTTCAAGATTCGAAACCGAAGAAAAATTTTCGGACCCGTCCAATCCAATATAATCGAAAGAATGGTGGTGGATCGTCGTCCAGTTGGCAAAACTTCGGGCGAGAAACCATGGAGCAGGCGCCGGAGCGTGTGCGGTTAATCCGTTGTGTGGCGCTCGTGGCGAGCCGGATTCGTAACGGTTTTCGTTATATTTCGTGTTAGCGAAGTGGCGCCCGTATTAATCCGGGTATAAATGGATTTATCGATTCGTTCAATTAACGCGCTCGCCGGACCGTTGAAATACGTGATTAATAGGGGCGGGATATGTGTTTATAAGCGATCACATCTGGAAACGGGTTGTTAGACGGGGAGCTGCCGTCCCCGCAATTGAATACACGGACCGATCGCCGGCTGAGCGCCGCTGATTCTCCCCCCCCCTCCCCCCTCCCTCTTCGTCGTTTATTTGCAACGATCGATCCATCCGTCAACCGACGATTATTAACACTTCTGCCACGGAACGTGGGCTCGAGATAAAATTCGACTTTCGACTTCCATTGAATTAAAATTTCTCATTCCATCGTAGTTGTTTGGATTTGTTAATTACATTGAACGATTATTCGAAGCTGTTCGAAGTATCAAAAGTGAGGTTAGTTAGTTCGAGGTTTCGATCGATAAATTCTTCGCTTGGAGATAAAATTCGACTTTCGATTTCGATCGAATTAAAATTTCTCATTCCATCATAGTTGGTTGGATTTGTTAATTACGTTAAACGAAGTATCAAAGGTGAGGTTAGTTCGAGGTTTCGATCGATAAATTCTTCGCTTGGAGATAAAATTCGACGTTTACTTCGATCGAATTTTACGATCGAATTAAAATTTTAATTCCAAGTCTAAGCTGAGGATAAAGTTATTCGGATTGTTAATTAATTATTAAACGATTATTTAAGCATTCGAAGTTATCGTATCAAAGGTTTGTTCGAGGTTTCGATCGATTAATTTTTCGCTTTGTGACTGGAGATAAAATTGAAGACTCGATCGAATTTTATGATTGAATTAAAATTTTAATTCCAAGTCCAGGTTGAGGATAAAATTATTCGGATTATTAATTAATTATTAAACGATTATTTAAGCATTCGAAGTTATCGTATCAAAGGTTTGCTCGAGGTTTCGATCGATTAATTATTCGCTTGAAGATAAAATTCGACTTTCGACTTCGATCGAATTTCACGATCGAATTAAAATTTCAATTCCAAGTCCAAGCTGAGGATAAAGTTATCCGGATTATTAATTACGTTAAAACGTTAAAATTATTCGAAATTATCGTATCAAAGATGAGATTTGTTCGATCGGTTAATTTTTCGCTCAGCAAAATTATTTTGTTCTGTTTGGCGGATAATAAGTCGCGTATGATATACATATATTCGTGACTATCTCAGAAAAAAAATCTTTTCCTTTCCTTTTTTTTGAAATCGTACGAAGAGAGAATCTGGTGCAAAGTAAACCGAAAAATTTCATTTCACCCCTTTCTCCAATTTTATCGGACAATTAAATGTCCGTCTCCCCCCTTAAAAATATAAAAATATCTCCAAATGAAGCTTCGAAAGTCGAGAATTCCAACCTTCCTTCCTTCACCTTCTTTCAAACCGAAATTTCACTTCATTGGATATAAAAAATCGTCGTTCCTGTGCGTCGAATTGGAGTCGAAGAGAGAGAGAGAGAGAGAGAGAGAGAGAGAGAGAGAGAGAGAGAGAGAGAGAGATGCAAGGATACCAATTTCTCCTTTTCCTCTTTTTAATCTCCAACTTGAACAATTTCTCTTTTTAATTTTAGATTTATTAGATTTATTAAAGTTTCAGCTTCGTTTCTTCGAGCATCCAATCTTTGAGAGAGAGAGAGAGAGAGAGAGAGAGAAAAAGACAGAGGACAAAGGGAATTCCCGGATAAAAATCCTCATCAATTGAAACGAAGTTAGGTTAATTACGACGAGGAAGAGGGGAAGCGTTGAGACGATCATCGAGGGACACCACTCGAGCGTGCGTGCGTGATGTCGAGGGTGACTCGAGCGAGGCCGTCTCGAGTCCCACGAAAGGACTCGTCGGCGACGTCGGCTGAGCTCTACGTGATCAGATGTTACGTTGGGGGGAACCGGCGGACGAAGGGAGCGAAATTCTTTTGATGCGATTCCTCCAAGGGGATGCGAGAGAGGAGTGGATTACGTATACATTGTTCTCGCAAGGCAGGGACAATGTTTTCAATTTTGCTTGGTTAAACCACCTCGAGGAGGAAGCCTCCTCCTCCTCCTCCTCCTCGTGCTCGGATTTTTAGTTTCGCGAATTACTCGAATTTTTTAATAATCTCGTAGACGTTGATTGGGAGGTAATAAGGGGTTGTGATATATGATATCTACGGATTTTCGAACTATTTCGTGGCACAAGATTCTCAAGATTCTCTTCTTCCTATTTTCTTCTAATTTTTGAATCTTAGATAGAATCTTCTCCGATAATTTATTTCTAAATAGAAATTGTTCGCTTCTCGATAAAAAGTCAAACCGATTCAGAAAAGAAGAACTTATTACACAAAGAAAATACAAAAAGACATCGTGAAAAGCATGCTAATCAAACTATTATAAAGTAGAGCTCGCAAGTTTCATTGTCAAATTTCATTCTAAAATTGGCAACTTAACCTAAATGCTCCCTTGCGGGAGTGCATATCCTGATTTCAGCCTGTGTGGAAAGCCTAAGGAGGAAGGGGTGAAAAGGAATGGGATGTTTATACCAGGCCAGCCTGATTACAGCATAGACGTTCGTACACGTGGCTTTCAACGTGAACCGCCTATGGCTGGCGATACGGAATTACCGATGGAAAAAGGAAGGAAGAGAGAGAGAGAGAGAGAGAGAGAGAGGAAAGAGGAGAGAAAGAGAAAAAAGGGAAAAGAAAAATGGGAAGTTGCATTGGGGAGACGCAGGCACGCATGAAACGCGTGGAGAGAGCGTGTTTTTCTTCTTTGAGAAGAGAGGGAGGGATGGAGTCCCTTTTTTTTCAAGGATCGGCTCGATGGAGCACGTCGCAACGAGCCGCCGCCTCATCCACGCTCTCGACAAAAGGGGAGAAGTATGAAGGAGGATGAGTGATGCCACTCGAGAGTGGGGAGGGGAAGCAGTGTTTCGAGACACCGTGGAAGAAATTCGAATCGACGTGCAGTTATATCCGTGCATCCTTTTCTTTCTTTTTTTTTTTTTTTTTTTTTTGCATTTAAGTTTTATGAAAGTTTGTACAAAGAATAGGATAGGATGTTTATCGAGATCAATGTTTCGAGGATGTATTTTTATATCGAAAGTTCAAAAGTTTAAAAGTTGTGAATAAGAAGGAAGAGGGGGGAGGAAGAAAAAATAAGAGTGACGCTCGTTCCGCTATGCAAAATTAAAAGGGTGACATTTTATCGGGATCGACGTTTCTTAAAATAATCAGCCCGTCGAAGTTCGAGGTTTCGAAATAGAACCGATGTCAAGAATTTGCGAAACGAATTTTCCGTATCTCAAAGAAAGAACTCGGTACAGTGAGTTTTATTTGATCCTATAAACGAAAATTTAAGTAAAAAAAAAAATTTATTTAAAAAAAAAAATTCTTCAAATCATTTCCATTTCCGTTTATCCGATACTCGTAAAACTAGCAATGATCGTCGATTTATACGTCCGATTCCATATTTGATCGGTTAGAAATCCGTTATTTGTCAAATTCATGGTGAGAGAGATCGGTGTTTTGGTGTTTAAAAATGATGCGGGACGTGGAAATGAATTTTCTTTTTTTTTTTTTGTGACACGGCCGGAAACGAATCGACTTCCATTTATAAACTCAATTAGCGCAGAAAACTATTAATTTGCCGGGAAGTGGAATTAATCGACCGCCATCGCGACGATAAAAGGGATGATTAAACGCGGTTGGAAACGGCGCGCACGCGCCCATACATTCACTCTATGAAACCCAAAATTCCACCCTTCTTTTCCACGCGCGCGTGATGCTAGTTGTTTCGTTATTACAAATTTCCGATTTTCTCTCTCTTTCTTTCTTTTTCTATTCGATCGCGTGCGACGCCAGACAATAATTTTCGACACGTTATAACGTTTCAAGTTTTAACGAGTTTTAGCGATGATTAAATTAACGATTCTTTCGATACGATGATATCTTATACGTGTATATACAAATATATAGTTCATAAGTTATTTGAAAATTAAAAAAAAGAAGGTAGAAAGTTAAATGTTCGAAATATATCCCCTTCAAGCATCTAAATTGACGATAATTAGTCCACAGAAATGTTATTTCACATAAATCGTTGGAGCGATAGAATTTCAACAGAGAATCGCTATTAGTAAATAACGATCGAACGTATATCTATTTAAAGCAATACTTCGTGACACTTATAAAACCTTGTTAAATCTATTTCGTTTTCGCCGGATTGAATCGTTGCGAATGTTCGCAAAATGTTCGAATATACAACGAAGGATAGTAGCAAAAGTGAATGGCGAGAAAAAAAAAAAAAAAAAAAAGAAAAAAAAGAATAGAAAATGGAAAATCCGCGATTTCGTGTAAACCACTCGTTCATCGTTGAAAACCTTTGGTGCATCGTCGAACGCGAATTAAATTACGAGGATCATCATTGTTGCTCGAATCCCGGTGCTCGGCCATAAAAGTGAAATCGTGCCGCGTGTTTCGCGACCGTTCCGCCTTTAAACGAATTTCATGCTCTCGGTCAATGGAGCATACCTTTCGAAGCGGCGGACAATCGGCCGAAACGCGCTGATTTCTAGGGAATTCGAATAAAAAAAGAAAGGGGAAAAAAAAAACTATAATCCGTTCCACCGGCGTAAACGCGATTTCCCTCCCGTAACAAGGTAAACGTCAAATCGCGAGGTAAATTCTTTTCACGGGAAAAGAACAAATCGCAACGCGCTCTCTCTCGGAACGCGTGCGCCACCTATCGATGGATAATACCTAATCCAGACATGATCGGATTTACTCCCTCTATTGGCCTTGTTACGAAACTGTGCGGCGCTCGTAAACTCGTAGATCGACGGCGTACGAGTGAAACTTTTTACAGTTTTTATATATATATATATATACGTGTTGGTTAAGTTTGATACCGTGTATGCGATTAAAATAAAATCGGAGTTGAGGGAAAATTGATTGTTTATATCTCGTTGTTGGTTGTGATAAATATGAATCTATGTTTCTATGTGGATATAGTTTTAGGTTATGGTTAGTTTGAGCAACTGATTTAGTAAAAGATGATCGAATAACGTTTATTCGTGTAACTATTTGTATTATAGTTGATCCTTTGTTTGCGATTATTATCGTCGTTATATGATAAATCGAATCGAAGCAACTTTATTCGTAACTTTTTCAACTATTAAATCTTTCTTTCGCTTTTATCCCGTTCTGTTCTAATCTATTTGTATTGTTATGTTAGTGATATTCGAATTGTTATATTGAGATGCTAATATATATTCGTAAAATACGTTTGGAGGATAAAACGAATATTAGAAATAAACTTGTCTTTGTCATAATCTTTTAATCTTTGGAATAAATCCTTAAAATCTTGTATTATTATTGTATCTTCGAATATTTTTACATGCAGAGAATTTCGTCGATCTTCTTACACGTATTATACAATTTTTATGAACTTTATATAATTTTTATACTTTCAATATTTTCCACGTCACGCGCATCCTCTGAATTTTCTTACGACATTCTCTATATAATTAACATAAATATATGAAAAGTAATCAATCGTAAATTAAATCGTTGATTCACGCGATGAATTCGTTGTGATTCTATCGGAACAACGATGATAAAGATACGAAATATTTTCAATTACCTTACCTCGATCGAATCAATTTCTCTCCCCTCCCTTATCGTTCGCAATTAATATCCAAATTAGGGTCCGATAGAGCGAATCTCGTAATCTTCGACTCAGCTTCCCCAAGTATTAATCGGCTATCAGAGTTGAAATTGGGGACCAAATCGGAGGATATGTAATCGGAGTCCGTGGAATCGACTTTTCGGACAACTGCAAATGAATGGAGGAGGGAAAAAACAAGGGAATTACCTTGGTTGGAATTTCTTACTGGACGAGGGGAACGAGGACTTTAATGGAGGTACAAATCTCGGTGAAATGGGGCTATTTCACCAGGAGCCGCGGTGTCTCCTTGGTCGTTTCTCGTTCCTGCTTCCTCCCCACCACATCGACGCCGCTTCTTCGCTGTTTCGTGACCCAAATACAAACCGTCGTGATCCTTTTACGTCGTAAAAGAAAAAAGAAAAAGGAAAGAGAGAGGACTGCATAAATCAACGCTTGTCCGTTTAATGGACGATATTATTTGGCAACAAAAGACGACTCGAATCTAGATCTCTCTCTTCTTCAATGATGCTAGAGTAATAATAGTTTTAAGCTCTGTATTTTGGGATACAGGATGGGTGGAATGGAAAATAGAAGTGAATTTTTTTTTTTTGTTCATTTATATTTCTCGACTTTGTAAATATTCGTGTACACGATTTTTTTTTATCGTTTGAAAAAATTCTTAATTCGTTCTTTTACGTTTCAAACATGATTTTACAAAATTAACTTTTACGATCTTTTTTTTTTTTTTTTGCATTCTTTCATCATCGAAAGAAAACAATACGTTTTTTCCTTAAAAATTCCAAATCGTTGACACTGTTCAATTCAATTAATTTCTATCATTTCAATGTATTTTGATCCCATGAGATACAAATTACAAGCGATTCGATCGATCAAAATATACGATTTAATTTTTAAATCGTCGGACGTTTGAAATAATCTGTTTCAGCCGATCAATTTGGCAAACAGTTTAGAAAATATCGTCGATAAAACTATTTTAACGCGTGTCATCGGGTTTCGTGCAACGGATAGATCGTGAAACGACGTTAATGACAATCGAATGGGAGAATCGAGTTATGACTGATAAAATTAATCCGACAGTTGGACGTCGTTTCACGACTCGTGGCCAGATATTGATATTTATTATCGAGCATCGAGAAATCTTAATTGCAAATTGTTTCAAATTGTTCACTCGTGGAATTAATACATATTTGAATTAATCGATCTTGTTCCAATTACTGCTGAAATGGATATATAAAGGAGAACGAAATTTCTTCACATCGTTCATGAAAATGAAATAACACGAGTTAATTAAGACGATCGATCAACGCGCAATAAAAATATTGCAAATTTGCAAATTGAATTTTTGAGAGAAACTCGATCGAGATTACTATAATAAATAAAGTATTTGGAATTTATATGAAAATTTGCAAGATAATTTTTCGTAAAAAGCTATTTCTTTTTTTTTTTACTTATAATTAATACTCGACAATTTTGACAATTTTTATTATATCATCGGAAATTAATTATCGAGATAGAAGTACCTTTTGTCGAATATTATATATTATTTACCACGGAAAATTTTTATTCGAATTCATTCCTTTCGAAGAATTTGGGAGAAAAAGAATTCGGTGATGGAGAGTTGAGAGAATTATCGGTGTTGGCAGAATTTAATCAATTTCGATCGTCTTATCGCTTGTTTCGCGATTCGAGGGGCGTTTAAAGCGCGGAAGTTTCGTCGAATGGAACACGGGTGTCGAGATCTGTCGCGGTTGATTCGTCGCGGGAAGCAATTTTATCGAGCGTCACGCGAACCGTAATTTATCGAATCGCGTTGGATGAATGCGCGTTTTATTAGGGAAAATTTCGAATCATTTCACGATCACCCTTTCCTCGTCCTCGCGCTTTTTTTTTTCTTTTTTTCCTTTAACCGAGCTCGATGAACGGAAGAAACGAAGGAATAATGGGAGGGGGAGAACAATGATTAATTAAAAATTCGTGACCGGTGATTGATAGTGAAAATAATGAAAAGTAAAACGTCGTGCATTTTATGTTTAACTTCTAAATTCGATTTTTTCGTGGAACGATATATTTAGTAATTCGAAATAATTAAATAATAGAATAAATATTTTTTTTTCTCTTAAAAATATGTTATTTTTAAGAAAGGATTGATTAATTAAAAATTCGTGACCAATGGTAAAAATAATGGAAAAATAAGACGTTTTGTTACATATAAATAAACTTTGTAATATTGTATTGTGTAATAATATTATTGTAATATAATAATATAATATAATAATATAATATAATATAATATAATAATACAATAATATTTATAATATTATTGTGTAATAAATGTAATATACATTTTATTATGAAAATTAAGAAAAATTAAGAATTTTATAGTTGTATAGCTTTAAAAAAAAAATTACAAATTACAAAGAGGGTAATTCGTATATATATACGCAATTATATATACGCAAAGAAAAATAACAATATTTTTACCGAAAATTTGGAATTATATTTTTTTCTTACATTTTTTTTATTTATTATTAAAATATTGCATTTTATGTTTAACTTAAATTTTTCGATGGAACAATATGCGAAACAGTGAAATTTCGTCCGCGTATTATTTCCCCCTGCTAATTAGTAAATTGTTTCATTCGATGTATATATAAATATAAATATTTTTTTCTCTTGAAAACGTGTTATTTTTAAGGAAGAACTGATCAATTAAAAATTCGTGACGAATAATAAAAATATCGAAAAATAAGAACGTTTCGAATTAAACTTTGTAATGTCGTAAAAAATTTTATGTTTAACTTTTAAATTCGTCTAAAATCGATATAAATAAAACAGCGAAATTTCTGTCTGCTAGCTATAATAAATTATTCTATTCGAGACAATTATATAATTATATAATCGAATCGATATATTTCTTTTTCTTTCTTCTCTTTCTCTTTAAAACTTCGTTATTTTTAATTACATTAAAAATTGACAAGCGCGAGAAGCGCGTTCCGTTTACCTCGCGTATCCTCTTTCACAGAATCCGACGATGTATTTAATTACAGCAATTATTTCGTAAAAAAAAAAAAAAAAAAAAAAAAAAAAAAGGAAAGAAAAATAATTCGAATAATTATGCTCGAGAAACTATCCTCGTTAAAAAACTTGTAAAAATGTTAACGATTCAAAAACGAACTCGAACTCGTTCCCCAAGCGAATTTACGAATAATAAAACGAAACGCGTTCCCTCACCCCCCCCTTCCTCTCCCCCTCCCCCTCTCCCGTTTATCGTTTATACAATCGAAAAATCACAACGAGAGCATAATAAATGATAAATAAACCCGATAATTTGTAAAGGATCAATTGATTAATCAAAAAGAGGAGGGGGGGGAGGAAGTAGAGGGAAGATTCAAAAAGAGGTTTCCTTTTAACCCTTTGCGCTCGAACGTCAGCCATTGCTCGGCTGAATAGATGCGACAATTCGAATTCGGCGACGATATTATTAATTAATTATATACGTATTTTATTTTATATTATTTTTTATATTATTAATTATATATTTATTTATTTATTTATATTCGATATTTTTAGGATCGCTAATTCGTAAGCTCTTTACGTATAATTTTACGAAGCGTGGAATGATATACTGTCGAATGGTTAGATTTCTTTCAATTAGATCGCGGATCGAGTTCTCAACGATACTAGAAATATTATTTTATTATTTTATATTATTTTATTATTTTATATTTTTATATTTTATATTATTTTATTATTTTATATATTTATATTTTATATTATTTTATTATTTTATATATTTATATTATTTAACATTATTATTATTTAATATATGATGTTTTTTAAATTATAATTCAACATTTAATATTACTATTATTATTTATTTCAAAGTATTTTCGAGTTTAAATAAGGGTGGTTAAATACGATGAAATGAAATTAATTCGAGTTAGGATCGAATAACGAAATTATTTCTATTCGAATTAATGAAATTGACGATAGGGAGAAGGAGTGGAATGGGTTAAAAAGGATTGAAAGCGGGAGATTCCTCGTGTCGTTTCCAGGAAAACTCGTTCGAGAGGGAGGGTTGGAAACGGATACAGAATACAGCTCGAGTATTAATTTTTATGCCTGAGTTAAAAATTTTAAACATCCCTCCTCCCTCCCCCCTCCTTTAAAACTTGGGATAAATCGTTACGGTTACGGAACTGATCCATCTCGAGAAATCGCGAGAGAGAGAGAGAGAGAGAGAGAGAGAGAGAGAGAGAGAGAGAGAGAGAGAGAGAGGCTTAAGGATCCGGCAAATCGACCCTCTCGTGGGGATATAAATGGCGAAATGAATCCTTGTTTTATTTATCGTATAATTTATTCATCGTGAAAAAAGCACGCTCGAGCGATTTCTGTTTTAATTATTGGGGATTGAAGCCGGGAGAAAGTTTCTCATTTCAGTTTTTTTCAATTCAGTTTATTATGTTATATAAGGAGATGGTGGAAGTCTGGGTGGAGCGAGGTAGGCCGCCATTTTGAAGTCTGCCGAATATTTTCGATCTTCGTTTGGAATTAAAAGATAATCTTGCAATCTTTTACTAACCAATTCGAGAATTTCCTCGAATCGAAATAATATTGCGATGCACAATTATGAATATTTGTATATATATATATATATATATTGTGTGTAAGAATATATAATTATAAATTAGGTTAGGTTAGGTTGACTATAACAAATATGGAAAATGTAATGTACATCGCGTGTTGTGCGATAATATATTATTTAGAAAGTTTTAAAATGTTTAAGAGAAGATTCTCGTTCAAAAGGATTCACGGAAGAAAGCGAAGGCTTGTTGTAAAAGTTTGAGTATCGTTCACCGCGGTGAACTCGCTCCACACAAAAAAATCGAAAAAACTAATTTCAAAAATAATAGCGAAAAATTTATGAAAAATTATCTGCACAACAAAAATCTACTTTACTAATCTTCTTTATTTTATCGATATTTTTATCCATATCTAACTTTAACCGATTCAAAATCGTATCGTCTGCTTAAAAAATAAGAATATTATTTCTAAAAGATTCAACCAAAAAAATCAAATATCTTACGTATGAAAAACATTTGTATGAAAATCCTTGATCGATTACTATTTTTATCCATTTTTCAAAATTAATTAATAACAGAAAACTTAGAATAATAAGCTCAAAAAATAGAATAAGAAATATAATTTATTGAAAGATTTAACCAAAAAAAAAAAAAAAAGAAAATAAAAATCCTGTATCTCTTGATCGATTCCTACTTTTATCCATTCAGAATTAATTATAATATAATTATAATATAATAATAACAAAAAGTTTAGAGTAATAAAAAATAGAATAAGAAATAGTTTATTGAAAGATTTAACAAAAAAAAAAAAATCCTGTATCTCTTGACCGATTCCTACTTTTATCCATCGTTCAGAATAAATCAATTAATAGCAGAAAGAATAAGTCTGCTTAAAAAAAAAAATTAAAAAAAAAAAAAAGAAATATCGTTCTTAAAAGATTCTAAAATCACGAAATGTAGGATATCGATCGAGAGGTAACAAACAGAATGATCGAAAGAAAAAAAAAAAATCAAATATCTTTATGAAAAACATTCGCGTCATGAAAATCCACCTTGTGATCCTTGATCGATTCCTATTTGTATCCACCATCCATTCCATCGCCGTGGAATTAATTTCGAATGTCGGGCACGAACGACGGCGAAATAAAGGGGAAAAGTTTTTCGGTGAACGCGGCGGCAATCGGCTCGATTTCGAACGATTTCGCGTACGGTTCCCCCGATATTATCGTTTCCAAGCTTCGCCCATGTCGTGTACCATCGTGGAACGATGATCGGTGGCCTTGTCGCAGGTGACGTAGAAATTTACATTTCGATGCATCGGCCATCTCCTCCTCCTCCTCGACCGATTCTCCTCTCCTCTCCGCGATCGGCTCCTCCCCCACTCTTCTTCCTCTTCCTCCGCGACAGGTGCGCCAGTAATTAAAAACCTCTCCGTGCTCTCCGGGGAGCACGATTCGCATTTATGGGCCGCTCTGTATGCACATTGTTCTCCCCTTCCGAATTCTCTCCCTGGCCACGGTTAATTGCGCGTGGGAAAAAAAAAAAAAGGAGAAGGAAAAAAGACGAGGAACGTGAATCGAAACCGCCAAATGTTTCCGTTTCGAATAGAATTTTTAAACAGGATTCCGCCAATTCGAATCACGTTTCCACGAAGCTTTGATATTAATTTGGATCGTGGAGAACAATCGAACAGATTTCTTTGTTTCTCTCTCTTTCTCTTTCTTTTTTCTGGTATTTCTTTTTGTCTTTTTGGAATGATTGTGTTGGAAATGATATAATTCTTCTTTTTTTTTTTTTTTTTTNTTTTTTTTTTTTTTTTGGAAAATTAAATTCAAAGATTTGGAGAATTGTGGATTATTATGGAGGATATCTCGATTGGTTAAATAAAGATTGGTTCGTAATGGGATATTCGCTATCGGGTTTATCGAAGGTTTATCGTAAGAAAATCGAGAAATCATTGGGGAGGATGGTAAAATCGATGGACGGGTTTCCTCCGGTTGAAACGCTTTATCGAACGATTTAACGCTTAGCCCAACGCCACGGAACGACCGAGATAATGGTAAAGAGAGGGGAGGGGATCGAGTATCAGCCGAAGTTAACGCCGATTTACGATTTCGAACGGACCCGGTCGAATGAAACGAAGTTGTGCGCCAAACGTTTTCGCTTCTTTTTCTTTTTTCTTTTGGAGAGAGCGTTGATTCGATTATCAATTATCGTTCCAATTTTTACGCGAATAATATTGGTAACGATCACGTCAAATAATAATTACCTTTTTGAGAAATATCTTGAAAAATTAAATTAATTTTGACAGGTTTAAAATAATAAGAATAATTTATTAAGAGGATTCGATCATTGTACGTAGAATTTGATATATCTTATCTAGCATTTTCTTATTTTCCAAAATATATATTAGTTAAATAATGGATTAACAATTAAAATAATATATTTTTTTCAGCAAAAAGTATTTCACATTATTATTCTTAATTAATTTTTACCCAAATTAATTATTCTTAATTAATTTTTATCCTCAGAAATCGAAAACATTGTTAATATTCTTATTTAAAATATCCTAAATGACATTTTTTTAATTTTCAAAATATATATACATATGTGTTAATTAATAATGAATTAACAATAAAAATAATATATTATTTTCAATAAAAGATATTTCACATATAATTCTTAATTCAATTATTCTTAATTAAACCGATCAAATACACGACCATTACTCTCAGAAATCAGGACATTATTAATATCCTTATGATAACTTTACGATATCCTATGTAACACTTTTTTTTAATTTTTTATTTAATATGTAATACATTAATTAATAATGGATTAATAGTATATTTTTCTCAGCAAAAGATATTACACATATAATTATTCTTAATCAAATAACTTCTTTAATTTTCCAAATATATGATACATCAATCAATATTGGATTAACGTTGTATTTTTCTCAGTAAATACTATTCAAGATATCCCCTTGTATCTATTTCTTTTTTCATTCGCCAAATATATCGCAACATATTTAACTACATTTTTCCGGAAAGCAAAAAAAAAAAAAAAAAAATTAATAAATAGTTCAATTCTTTAGCGAGGATCGTTCCCATCACTACCAGCCTATAAACCCTCCTCTCTTGCTCCGATCTCTCCCCCCCCCCTTTCGTTCACCTCCTATCTTTCACCTTTTCTTATCGGCGTTTCCTCGAAGGAGCTACAATTTAATTCAATCTTCATAAACTCGCCAACCCCGAATCCGCGGTTTATGATAATGGCCGCCTCATCGGCGGCGATCCGCCACCGGGGACCGACTGACGCTGCAGAATCTTCCGTTTCCTTTTTATTCCGTGAAAAACGTTGCCCGTTCCACGGTTTCTCGCCAGGATAAGGAATTCGTCATTCCCGGAAATTCGTCGAAATTTTTTGCACCGAAGTACAAAATGTCTCGCGTGGTTGAAGAAGATAAGTAAGTCTCTTTTATTTGTTCCTCCCTCTCTCCACCCTCCTTCCTCGTGTTTAAAATTAATCGCCTCCCCGAAACGAAGATAGACTACGAGACATTGATAACGAAGCTTCGTTCAATTTTTCTTCGAAATATAAAGCGTTAGATTAAAAAGGGGCGGATTTTTAATTTCAAGATTTATAGAGGAAGATGATTCAGAGAATCGAAGAAAATCGTATCAAAAGTTAATCAGATAGAGACGGAATAATTTTTGCGATAGATCGAAGAACGGATACGACGTTACGGAAAAATGATGATGATCTTTCACGTGGCGATGTAACGATATAAGAATGCGCTCAAGTGAAATTTCTCGAGTGGGTTGGAGATAAGAAGGGGTTCTTAAGAAGGAGCGATGCTAAGTGGGTATATTGTGCACAATGTGCGGTTAGAGAGTGTCAACAAAGTCAAGAAGGAGCGGAGGGAGGAACGTACATATTTGTTTAATCCGATACGAGATCCTATTATTTCGATATCTTTTCCAATTTCCGAAAAAAATAATAATTCGCTCGCGTAATTTCGAAACAACAACTTTCGACAATTTTTAATAATCTCGTCAATCGTGATTTTAAATAGTTTGCAAATTTTAAATTTTTAAATTTTAGTTCGAGAATTTTTTTTTGCAAATATAATGCACTCACTTCTTTCGATTCGAGCAACATATATAAAAAGAAGAGGAAAAAAAAAAAAAATAGAAATCGCTAACTAAATCGAACGAAACGATAGCCTGGATCACGAATACACGATCAAGTGGTGGTTTGCAACCGCTGGTCTGAATAAAATACAAATGGGGCGTAATGTAGACAGAAGGCGACATTCGGCGCGGAAACGAATATTCGAATTTCGGCCGAAAGCTTTCTAAAAGTGCAACGGCGGAGGTGGGGAGGGTTTCGACCGGTTGGATTCATCAGAGAAGTTGGTAGCACAAGGACGAATAAAGGAAGGAAGGAAGGAAGGAAGGAAGGAAATGGAGTGGTCGCGCCGTCCCACGAAACGTGTCCGTGTATTTTCTCGCAACAGAAATCCTCTCTCGTTCCTTCCAGAATCGGCTTGCCTGAAAAATATCTTTTAAATATAAAGCGCAGTTGAAATGAACGCGGAGATGGATGCTGGTCTCGGCCTAATTTCTTCTCTTTTTTTTTTATTCTTCTATTTTCTTCCAGTTTCTTTCTTCTGGATGGAAGGGATAAAGTTCGCAAGGAAAGTTATTCGATTTAAAAATTTCTTGAACCGCGGATTTAATACTCGATGAGTTTTTTTCTTTTATCGGATATTAAAGAATCATTTTTGCCTCTCGTGTGTTTTTCGTAACACGTAATTCCACAAGCAAGATTCTCATTCTTCTTTAAAAATCTTTAAAAAATTTATTTTAAAATATATCTTTCATTCGTCATTTGATTAACACGTAAATATAATCTATAAATAATTTATTATGACTTGTGATAAATGATAAACGATACGAAAGAATAAAAATAAAACTAGTTGAGAGATCAACTTTAATTCTTCAAACAGAACGTTCTTGAAATTCAAACACACACACACACACATACACACACACAATTAACTCATATTTTCAAGGAACAATATTATACTCAGCCCAAGCATAATTACACGAGAAGTTATAACAATAAATGTGAAAAAGAAATGGTGAAGGTGAAACAAAAGTCACGGGCAGAAAAGTGGCCAGTGGTTTCGCGTTACCACAAACATGAGAAAGAGAGAGAGAGAGCACAATGTTTATCAAACACGTCCACTATTTAAACGCGTCTATCCGAGTTTTTTTATTCCGTGGAGCAAGGATCCCCCCCACCCTGTGCAGCTCTCTCCCTACCTCACCCGGCAACGAAGGTGTGGAGGGGGAAGAAGAACGGAACGAGTCGAAACGGATAGTTTGAATTGCTAAAATGTCGGTGGTTTGAGAGGCGCATCGCCTTATTATTATTCCGAATATAATAAGTCAGCAGTGATGATTCCACAACTTGCCCGTTCCCCTCCGCTTCCTTTCCTTTCTTCCTTCCTTCCTTCCTTCCTTTCTTCTCTCTTTCTTTTTTCTCTTTTCTCGATCTGCATACGACTCGACCGAATTTCTTCTTCTCGTTCAGAGAACAACCCACTTCTCCTTATCCCGAGTGAATTCCATTTGAAAAAAATGGAAACGTTTTTTCGCGCGGATTCATTTCTCGAATGCTCTCTCCGTCTTAAGAAGCTTGTTTAAGCCGCTAAGCCATCGAAGAGAAAAAGAAAAGAGTGTGGAAATAACAATTCGAGAATTTCTATTATTTCGTGATTTAAAGATGAGAGAGAGAGAGAGAAAGAGAGATTTCGGTTGGAAGAATGAATTAACAAAGACTATTCTTGCGACCACGAGTGCGCAATTAAATTAAATGGAGGAACAGATAGAAGTAATTGTGTCGAGATAGAGCGAGATTCAAGTATATTGTCGAGTATATAAGTCGCTATTGTACCGAAAAAGTTGAGACGATTTTCCGTGTGTGATTCGATGAATTTCTTACAGCTAAAATGATTTCAAGCACAAATTAAAACTTTTATATATCTTTACGTATAAAGAAAGAAAATTTGTTGAAAATTAAACTCTATATCGTTGTTTCGTGCGATATTTTGTTTCATCAGGGCAAGTACATTGCAATAAAATGTTGAGAGCAAAATCCTTATAATCCTTCTTTAATTCCTGTTAAGGCGCTCTCGCATTTACTGTCACTATTATTTTTATTTTTCTGCCTTTTCTTATTTCATCTCTGTTTTCATCGCTTCTCTCTCTCTATCGTCAATTTCTTTATACATAAATAAGAAGTAATTTCAAGTTATTCGATAAAAAGTAAAAATCAAACTCATCTCACTTGAAGTAATTTCATTCCACCACTTCATTCCATGCTTCCACAAAACTTAAAAATATCATTCTATATTTCGTATGATTATAAGTAAAGAGGTTAAAAATCTATTCATGATATTCTGAAAAAAATTAATCGTAAATAAATATCGTTCGAATTGCTGATCCAAGTGATGCTTAAGAATCCATCATTCGAGTGCAAAAGAATAAAATTAATATAGATATTGATAAATTAATTATCTAAATTGTTCGTTCTAAGAGTTAAATATTCGGATATACGCTTTTGAACAAATTTTGTTCACTGAGAAACAAGTATCAGGCACGAATAATCTTTACGAAGATAAAAATTAGATAAAAAATAAAATTTTTATTCGATCTTTGGGATTTAACGAAACATAAAAAAAAAAAAAAATGTAATTTAAAGGAAATTTAGTTTTGAAGAAGAATGTTTTGAAAAGAAAGACATGTATAATAATAATTCGTGTATAAATAAATTTCAAACGTTGGATCAATATAAAAAGCAAGATCTCGATGATAAAATAAATATCGTCGGTATCTCGATATCAATCGTGTATACATCATGTTCAAATAAATATCGATATGTTTAATTAAGGCCGAAACGCTAAACGGCAGTGTATCAATATTTAATCACGGATCTTTTTTTTCATCGAAGAAAATCCGATACGTTTATAAGCTTGCGAATTCCCGTTCGTTGAAAAATATGCTCATCGATTAATTAAATTTTCCTTTTGACGCGAGCGAATCGTGTTGATTGATCGAAGAATCGAGGGATTTTCTAGCTGGAGATATGATTAATTGGATTTTCCTTATTGAGAAAAATTACCGCCGTGATTGACGTATTTACAACTATGTCACCACGTGGAACAACGTGAGATTAATTAATCTAAAATAAATATTTTTTAATAAATCTCGCGTGGAATATAATTTCTTATATAACCTTACACGATTTCTATTTGAAACATTCTTCTTTCTTAGCTAAAAATGATAAGTTTTAATTAAAACTGGTGATGTTGACGTTCAAACAAAAAAATCATTTAAAAATGAATAACTTTCGAAAGAACTTAACTGCTCGAAAAACATTTACATTTAATAAATGAAAATATGTATAATTTAAAAGTACAAAAAGAAAAGTTTATTTTGAATATCTTTGGAACAAAGACAATTCTATTTTTGAAAAATTTTTTTCAGAAATAAATAACGAATAGTTTGGAAGATGATTGCACAGGACACGATGTATATTACGATGTATATTACACTGTTTCGCGAACTTTTACGTTACAGAGGAATCACCGTAAAAAATGGGCACGAAGCTCACAACCTAGGTAGGCCGCATGCACCTTGCCTATCTACCCTTGGTACACGTATACACGTCGCCGCGTCACGAGCGAACGAACGAACGAGCCAACTCGAGGAAACAAAGAGTCGGTACGTGCACTAAATACAAGGGTGGGTCGGGTGCACGCATTAACTTCCACTTCGCGTCGTTTGACAATTTTATCTCGCCGTCGGGGTTCCCCCTCTCCTCCGTTACTGAGCCGTGCCGTGAGCGGCAATGACTCGTGAAGAAATATTTTTAGCTACAAAACGAAACTCCTGTGTTTTTAATTAAAACACACCGCACTGCTCCGACGAGGAATTTTTTTCGACGAAAGATATCAGAAATATCGAATGTTTCGCGGCCAAAAGAATAATACGAAACAACGCCAAACAATCAACCTTCAGCTCTTTCGCCGCCCAAATTGTTTTTCTCCTATCGCGGAGAAAGAGAGAGAGAGAGAGAGAGAGAGAGAGAGAGAGAGAGAGAGAGAGAGAGAGAGAGCGTTAAGAGTTACTAGTTTTATTTTTGCGAATCACTTTCGGATATACAGATGGTCCTCGAACGAATAAAGCGTTTCTAAACTTCGCCATCGACGATGTTCCATTGTTGACAAATGTCGTCCATCCGTACATCTGTTAGGTATATTAAAATTTTCAATACACGGAAAATGAAAAATAGTTCCCCAGATTTGATCCGTCTTTCCGATAATTAGAAAAGTTTTGTCGCATTTCAATGATAGAAATGCAATGAAATGTGGTAATGTAAAGGAATCTCAGATGTAAAATTATTCCGATTTGCGATTTTAATTGTAATGATTATTCTATTTATGTTTTATGAAGAAAGAATATGAAGAAAATAAAACTATAAAATCTTTATTCTCTCTATTGAAGCTACGACAATTAGTCTCAAAAATATTCGACTTTTTAAATATTCTATATTTACTTTCTTTTAAGTAAATACTATATTATTACAATTTTTCATAAATATAGAATATCCAATAAAATATGAATACTTTTGAAATCTTTATATTTACGTATTAAAAAATTAAAACTGCAATGTCACGTGCTTTATTATATTTTTATATATTATACTTATTTGGTATAATAGTTGGCTCGGAAAAAAAAAAGGAAAAAAAAAAGAATCGATCCAATCCTTAAAAAGTTCAACAAGCCGTACGCGTGGCAAAACGAAAGCGGCGAGCGAGTAAGGTTTTTAGGTTAATAAGGCAAAATAACGAAGAAAACATTCGAAACGCGTAATTCGCTCGGTGTTGTTGCGCGTTGTTAGGAGGCCTTATCGCGCGTATCCCGCGAGAAATTTCATTAATTAGCGGGAGACCAAGAGGCTTTGAGATGGAAATAAAAGCGCCATCGTCTGACGAGTATCGTCGACGTAAATCTGAAAAAATACACGAATCTGTGGAACGAAATAGCATCGCAACGATACGGCCGAGCACGCTGTTCTTGCTTTCGTTATTAATCGCCCGTATCGTGCGTAATTACGCCTTCTCTCAAAGAGGAAGGAAAACGGTCGGCAAAATAAAGTAGCGGCGGTTTGAAAACAAAGAAAGTCTCCACCGTCGAGAGAGGGAAAGATAAACGAGAAAGAAATGGCGAAAATGGTGGAGAGGGAAAGAGGAGAATGCGAGAACCAGAGAAGAGTTACTGGGAGCGGCTAGAGTTTCTGGTCGGGGAATATAAAACTTTTTACCGCTTTAATCTGAACTTTACGATAAGAAGATTGCATCACACGGTCATTGTAAGTCACCTAGGAGGCTAGTGGAAGTACCTTTTACTGTACAACACTCGATGAGCCAACTTTTTCCTTCGGCTTGTACAAAGTCGTATTCGGAAAATAGAATTAAATAACAAGAAAAGATAAAAATGGAGAATCTCCGCCATTCATTTAGGTTTCTTGCTTTTTTTTTTCTTGCTTGCCGGCTAATTTTCAATTTACCGAAGTTATGTTTGCTAACGATTACAGTATAATACGTTGCAAGTGAATTCGAATGTAGAATTTTTAAGTAACCTAAACGCGAAAGATTCTTTATAAGTCGAACAGTAAAGAAAGAAAGTATTTCTAAATAGAATAAGTTCGAATTATGCTTTATTAAGAATTCATTATTTATTTAAAATAATAAGGATTCCGTTCATTGTTTATAATTCTATATAATTTTCTTAAATTTGTCGTAAAAATTTGGTAGAATGTACTTTTTATTTATTCTTTCTTATTCGAAAGAATCAATATCAAAAGTACTTATAAAATACTAAATTTTCGAAATTCTCTGTACGAAGATCAAATATTTATTTGTCAATTGTCAGAAAAGGTTACTTACCATTAATACTTGAATCCCACGATGAATCTTCCTCGTTGAATCTAATTAAATTAGATTTGTAATCCTATCATTATAACGATTTATCAAAAACCGAAACGGATTATTCACAAATTATTTAACTGAATTTAAAAGATTCTTTCACAGCACAAAGTCTTTTTACCTTGACACACATTTGACAAATACTGTTTCTCTTGAACATCGTCCGTTCGAATCGATATATCGAGATATCTTTCGCGACTCGCAGTACGCTTTTCATCAGAGAAATTATCTCTGTCTTTTTCCTACATTCCGACTTCTCTTCCCCTCTCTCTCTTTCTCTTTCTCTTCAATTTCATTCGTCGAATTATCCGCTCTCGCGAAAGAGCGCCGCGTGGCGAAATTGTCCTCGAAAAAGCAGAATGGCTAAACGTTCCTCGATATTCCCAACTCGATTTTATCTCCTTTTGTTCGTTACGTTCCACTGCGGAAAATTCGCCGACATGTACACAGGTAAACCGTTCTTTTTTTTTTTTTTTTCAATTAAGAGGCAAAATTTCATAAATCCGATCAATGGTGTTTTAGGTTATGTCGTATTTTCGATACTTTTAATTTGAAACGAAACGGTTCGTCAAAGCGGATCGTAACCACGTAACCGAAGTTTTTGATCGATCGATAAAACGTGTCAGCGACTAGTCTTGCATACGCAACGAATGCAATATCCTTTCGGTACTGGCAAAAAAAAATAATTTAACAATCCGACTGCTCATTAGTGTTTCGGTTGAGCGTGATACTGAATCCGATACACGGCTTTGGGATATGCATTTCAAAAGATCGGATAACTCGTTACATCGATTCGTATTTCGGAATTTTTTTTTCTTTTTTCTTTTTTTCCCTTTTTTTTATATATATCATCACGCACTTTGTTGCGTCCATACGTGTTGTGATTGATACGTTTATCGAATATCTTTGAATTGTTAGTCTAGATCAATGGAGTGATCTGTAGTAAATCAAAACCGAAGGGATATGCATCTACGAATTGTTATTTGTGAAATATAGGATTTTGCAAGTAATAGTTATATATAAAGAAATAATATCATTTTAATCTCGTGGATTTTTATAAATTTTCTTTCGTATATGCTTCCGTGCATTTATCGGAAAGATACTTTTTATTACGTATGATAAATTTTACAACGTCATCGCTCGATTTCCAAGCTTTCCTACTCGACTCAACTATTCCTTTGTCCAAATGTACATTTAACGAGTGTAACCAAATGCATGTTTCTCAACGCGATTTCAAATTAATTAAAATTAATTGAAATTACAAACATTTCGAATTAAAATATTTTCTACAAGGGGGAACGTTCTTCAATGTTCAACCAATATTATTCTCGGAGATTGTATTTTCATTTTTAAAAATTTATTATTCTCTCTTTATTTTTTATTTTTTTTTTCCGCTATACACTACACACTTTTCTTGTCCGTGTAATAAATATAATAATATAACGATAATTTTATATTCTTTTATGCGGTTAAATATGATTTTATAATGCATATTGTTATTCGGTACAAAAGCTTCACTCGGTATTTTACTATATTTTTTAGAAAATAAATAGAATAAAATTATTTATAACATATATTACAAGATTAATAGTTTCATAACTCTATGAAAAATTATAAATATATATATTCGTTTGAATTAGCGATTTTATCGTGTTAATAAAAGATCAGAAAAAGAAATCTATCTTTTTGCACTCTCGCTCGACGGGTATTTTTATCTCGATAGATACAATAATATTTTTATCATCGTACAATCGCTCCTCCATAAATAACGAGGGCCAAATATTTGTTTTACCAGTTTCATCCCTTTAAAACATCGAATGAATTCTATGTTATTCTTGCCTGTTATTATTAGGAAAATCGTCATCCCGTGCAAAAGGCAAAAAATCCTCGTTTACATTCCCCTCGGACAGAGGGGAATAAGCGGTTAGCTGAAATCGTTTTCGCAAACCTGGAATCCGGTTTTCTCCTTTCAAATCGCCGTATATACGCCGTTATATTTTCGCCGAAGTAGGGAAAAAAGTAATGCACGATTCAACCGTTGAATCGCGCCGTGGCTTCTTCTCCGTTAGACAAAGTCCCCGGTATCTGTCAAAAGGGAAGTTTTCCGGGTCTCGCAGGAGCGTGACGACTATTTTTCGTGGTTTCGCGATAAAAACCGTGGAGCCGTGGTTCTTTCAACCAAAGCTCATTCCGCCTCGCGTTTCCCCATTTTGTCGCTGTTACTTGGTAAAAAATCGGCAGAAAGTGCTTGCCCTCCTTATTCTCCTCTCGTACCTGTGTGACAGTAATCCGTGTAACGTCATTTTCTTCTCCTCCTCTTAATGCAATAAAGTGTCCTAAAGTGGATTTGTAGTGCGCGGTCGCGGAGGACAATGTTTTAATAAAATTTCCTTTCACTGGAGGACGTAGGGAGGGAGGGAGGGAGAGAGAAAGAGATTTTGAGATCAGCCTCACAAATTTATCGCGAAGCTTTTTTCTTGTACAAATGATGGCCTACATTAAACTGGACTAACCTGAATCTATCTTTTTTTTTTTTTTTCGATTGTAATAATATTATGTTGAAAATATTTTGCGCGTTAATTTAATTAATTTAATTTAATATCGAAATTTATTTTTCTTTTCAAAAATAATCAATATAGCCAATGTTGTTGAATGTTGCGTTTATACAAAATATGAATGTATAAAAATCTACGGAATACAAAAAATCATAGAGAATATTCAAAGTATAATGTGCATTGTGTATTTATTTATTTTTTTTTTTATAAACATCCGCGCATATAAAATACATTTAATCGTCATATCTCGAGGAGTATTTAATTTTTTACGAATTATCGGCAAATAATTTTCGTATCTAATATTAAATCGCTTGCATAAATAAAATATATTATATTTTAATTTATGTTAATTTGATAAGATTCAAGTTGCAACAACAATTGCATTGGATATTTATTAGAAACTAGTATTTTATATACGTACGGTACATCTAACACTATATTTTAATATTTCGCCAGCGTTCCGCTATTATCCTCGTATTCCCTATTCGAATTTTATCCGCTAGGTTGTATAATCTCGAGCTTTATGCGATACCCCGTCCAATATACACGTATACATATACAAGCGGAGCAGCAATTAAAACATATCTCCGCCGTGGCATATTTTCGTTTTATTTTTGTCGCGCCGCATAGGTTAGTTTCGCGTAACTGTAACACAAAAGCTTTGCAACAACGCCACCTGGAAAAATCGGTCATAGAATGCTATTGGCACCGTTGCTTCGAATAATAACGAAAATCAAAATTCCGTATCGCGAATGCCACGCGTTTCCCACGCGTTTTTTTTTTTTT
>NW_025224135.1:3191672-3197342 GCF_014066325.1 Apis laboriosa
AAAAAAAAAAAAAAAAAAAAGAAAAATACGCGAGAAATACACGCGTCAATCGTTGAACAATAATGCGACCGTTCAATCGATTCCATCGATTTTCTTTTCCTCTTAGCGTTTTCAAAGTTAGTTTGAAAAAAAAAAAAAAAAAGAGAGAAAATGTGTCAATCGTTGAACAATAATGCGATTGTTCACCATCCGTATTCGTTCGATGCTCGTATCGCGTACAGAGCATTTCCTTCTCTCTAGTTTTTGAAATAGAAATAAGGTTATTGGTAGGGGGGAAAAAAAATGGCGCGCTCGTGAAAAACACGTGTTCAATTGATTATAGGTAATAATAGAACATTTCGATATTGGTTCCCTTGTAACTCGTCGATTTTCATTTTCGTTCAAAAATATTTAGGGAAAAAAAAATCTAAATTTGAAAAATTATCAGAAAGATATTCTTTTACGATTATTACAAGTATCTAAATATTTTTAATAAGGTATAATTGAAATTAAATACAATTATACAATGATCATTTATTTGCAATCTAAAAATAAATCGATATTAATTCTATAAAAAAAAAGAAATATTACAGTTCAACAAATTCAATTAAATCGATTCGATTAAATCTTTCCACGCTGAGTATCGATGTAAAAATAAAAATAATAATTAAGGAAAAAGTAAAAAATAATCTCGAGAAATACGTATAAATCATCGAATAACAACACGATCGATTTTCTTTTTCTTTCAGTGTCGAAATAAAATTACGAAATCATAATAAAAAAAAAAAAATATGGCGGGAGACACGTGCCAATCGTTGACAGATAACACGATCGTTCGCCCGGTTCATTCGACGCCCGGCGCTCCATCGATTTTCCCCTTTCGAACCCACTCGAGAACTTGTTCTCGAAGAGGTTCGCGGCTCCTCCAAACTCTGGAAACTTAGTCGAGAGAAACCTAGGAACTTGCTTCTTGGCCGCGATCCGAATACATTTTTCGACGTTTGACCGCGAACGTGGCTCGTGGATCGTGCCTCGATAACTCTGGCTCGAGTGCACACGTTAAACGTATGTTCCCGCTTCCACGATCGATTGATACGTTATTAAACCGTTGGCCGAGTGGAAAATAGAGATTCGAAACGTCTGCACGTATTTAAGTGGATTTGTAACTCTTGGAAATGGAGGAGAAGTTTCGCAGTTTCGATATCGATTCTGATATTACATTTCCCTATGTATATTTGCATATTATGGCGGTATACATTTTGTGCTATGGTAAGAAGCAATATTTGAAGATATGGGATAAAAATCATTTTTTTAAATCGTATTTCTAAGATGATCTTATTCGGATTGAATTAGAAAAATAGAAATTTTAAGATTATATTAAAAATATGGTTTCCAAAATTGAAGAGATTTTTTTTCCATTATCATCGACGGTATATTTTCACGCAAGTGGAACTATTTATTTTTTCTTTTGGTTGCACCAAACAGCATCTGTTAGTATTTACTCTTTTTAACACTCTGGCTCTAAGGCGATTAAGCTTACAGTTTCGATATAGCAAAAGTTTAACTCGCGAATTTACCACGAGATATTTCAATGAAAAAGTTCACGTTCTGTCGCGAACAAAGTTTCACTTCCTTTTATCCCGTATCGTCTACGCGCGAAACATATGCATCGCAATTATGACAGTAAAAAAAAAAAAAAAATGTGAAGGATCACGCTCGAATAAAATTTGAGATCACACCTCGCGGTTGTCCGAGGTTATAATCTAGTCAAAGCCTATACACGCCTCTGCTTCAACGGCAGCAGAAAGCATGGCGTAAAATAAATACCTTTGAAACGTCGAGCATCTTTCCGATTCTAGCCGCAAATAGCTGATTCTATTCACAACGTTTGGAAGGTTTGAATTTAACGCGAAATATTAGATAAAGGAGAACGAAAAATTTATGAAATTATTGTACAACACGATTGCTACAGATATTCGTGAATAATTGTTACAAAAGATTGTTAATAGCACATTTAATTTCATAGTAAATTAAATTCTTTTATCATTAAATTTTACTTATAGAAATAAAGTTCGATTTCGCGGAGATAAGAGTGATAACGATAGAAATTACGTATATAATGGATATATATCGGTCAATTATTAATCCGTTTTCGAAAGAATGCGAAACTCTAATAAAATTTTCATCAGGAATTAAACTTTTCAAAAATCGAAAATCCGAGAAACTGAATAAGATAAATATTGGATTAGAAATAATCTACGCGTTAAAAAAGTATAACGAGATATATATATATATATATATATAAATTGAAATTTTAATCAAGTTTGAATCAAACAAAAATCGATCTGTAATAATTCGGTGACGATTCGGTACGTATATGTATATAACCACGCTCACTATTTTCAATATCATAAGTAATTTCACCAAGTGGATCGAATTTTCTCTCTCTTCCTTCTCTGAATCAATTATGGCGGTAAAAAAAAAAAAAATGTGAAGAATCACGCTCGAATAAAATAAAATCGGGGGATAGAAATCCAACATTGCCTCGCATCCTTTCAACATATTTCTTCCACGGAAATACATTTACGTTTGTTGCGCATAACCAACAAGCGAGTTGTCGGTTAGTTCGATACCACGCATCGAACGCTGCCTTGTTGGAGGAGCGGCGGCCTACTCCCGCTTCAAGACGTCGAGTTAACGAAAAATGTTGTAGTGGGGGGAAGGGAGAGGAGTGGAGGGGAGGAGATCGCGCGCTCGCTAATGAATCCGCTTTATCGCGAAAAGTACTCTTCACGGTTTAATTTCCTGGCCACCGATGACGGGGAAAATTTCTCATCGATATCTTTGATCTATCTTTCCCTTTTATTAAGGAAAGGAACAGAGGTAGGGAACAGAAGCCTCGCCTCCATATATTTTAAATAACGTTCCTCCTTTAATCCAGCAGCCACGCGAAAATCAATTAACGTAAACGGATTTTTTTTTTTTACAGGCAGAAATTTTTCAAGATAATTATAATTATATTTCTTTTGTATTTGTGTGCGTAACTTTACAGTAAGATAAAGAAGTTATGAATTTATCGTTGATTTGTTTAAAAAAGAAATTTCTTTCAAGAAGTATTTTTTTTTTTAATGATTTTTTTTTTAATGATCGTTCTATTTTTAATTTTTTATTTTTAAATTTAATAATCGGAGGTGATTATTGGGGTTTATATATCGTTTATTGACAATGGATACAACTCAAAATGTAAATTTTAGAGGTTAAATTAATTTGATTGATTATTATTAATTAATTATTGCGGTTTTTGGTAAATGTGTATAAAGATAGAAACATGTACCTTTAATAAAAGTAAATTTTGACTTTTATGTCAATATTGATGCAAAGTAGTAATGTGTTACATAAGTATAATGTATGTCACGCAATTATTGTAAACTTCAATTCGCTATCATCTTTAGAACAACATTACTCAAATTTTACAAATAATTCTTTATTATACATTTTTCTAAAAATAATTTTTTTGATTATCATGTAAAATAAGAAAAATCCACCATCAAACTCATTATTATTTTATCTTAATATCATTATTTATACCTATAAAACAGAATTCTCAAAATTTTACATGTAATTTTTTAACAATTTTACATATAATTTCGTTACACGTTTCTCTATAAAAAGAATCTACAACAATTTTCAAAAAATATATTCAATTTCTAACTCATCTATAGAACAACATTTTCTAAATTTCACTAATAATTCTTTATTTCATTACACATTTCTTTATCATTGATTGTCTGCTATAGAACATATTCTATAGAACAGCATTCTTCAAATTTCACTAGTAATTCTTTATTTCATTATACATTTCTTTATCATTGTCTTTTATAGAACATATCTATATATCATTCTATAGAACACTATTTTCCAAATTTCACTAATAATTCTTTATTTCATTATACATTTCTTTATCATTGATTGTCTACTATAGAACATATCATTCTATAGAACAGTATTTTCCAAATTTCACTAATAATTCTTTATTTCATTACACGTTTCTTTATCATTGATTGTCTGCTATTATAAAATAAAAAGAGTGCATCATCATAATTGTACAATAATCTGGAAAAAACATATTCAATTCCCAACCCATCCATTTCCCAAATTTTCTTTATTCCATTACACATTTCAAAATAAGAAAAGTTCATCATCAAACCTACAATAATCTTCAAAAAATATATTCAATTTCCAACTCATCCTATGGAACAACATTCCTCAAATTTCACTAATAATTCTTTATTTCATCACACCTTTCTCTTAAAAATAAAAAGAGCTCATCATTAACCTACAATAATCTTTAAAAAATATATTCAATTCCCATCCTATAGAACAACATTCCTCCCAAATTTCATACAATAATTCTTTATTTTATCACATATTTCTCTTCAAACTAAAAATCATCTAACCTACAATAATTTTCAAAAAACACATTCAATTTCCATCTTATAAAACAACATTCCTCCCAAATTTCACTAATAATTCTTTATTCCATTTCTCTGATTCCTTGCTATTATAAAATAAAAACAATCATACTATCTCTGATCTTAATGAAAAGAGAATAATGGGGCAACGTTCTCTCCCAAATTTCACTAATAATTCTTTATTCCTTTTATTCTCCTCTCCTTTTATTCTTTATTATTAATAATTATTATTATTTCTCTGATTCCCTGCTATTATAAAATAAGAACATACTCTGATCTTAACAAAGTGTAGAATGGTGAGGTGAAACTCTAAACCTACACTGTTCCCCCCTACAAAATTGATGAAGAATAATCGAATCCTCTCTCTCTCTACAACTTTCTACAACTATAACGACGACTTGATTTTTCAAGGGCGTGACACGGGATACGAGATCGTGGTGCCTAGGAAAGTCGGATCGGATGGAAAGTTCGTGTCGCATCAAATACCTCATCACTTCAAGCGTTCCCTCTACGCCACGACGGATCGAGGGGGCAGGATCGAGGACGATGCTGTTCACTACCGTTTGAAAATCGGCGAGGAGGATTATCATCTCGAGCTACGGCCGAATCCCCGCCTCGTTGCCCCAGGCGAGTTGAAAATTAAGATAACACGTGTGTGTTTGTATTAATTTCAGTAGTAAAAAAAAAAAAAAAATATTCTCTTCTCCTCTTCTTTTTCTTCTTCTTTCGCCTCGATTCACTTTTCGTCTGCATTCGAGCAACTTTTTTTCGAAATTTGAATTTCAAATTTTCGAAAAATTCGGAATTTGAACTTCGAACCGAAATTAAAGAGAAATGGAATGAATGAATTTCGTCACGTTCACAGGCGCTGTTATCGAGGAACATCGGAGGTCTACGGAAAGTGGGAGCAACGATAATTTCTTGAGGGATGCGAAGTTGAAAGGGATGCACGACGCGCAGTGTCACTATCTCGGTCGCGTCCACGGTCATTCGGGGGACAGCGCCCTGTCCACTTGTTACGGCTTGGTTAGTCAGTTAGCCCAACTTTTTTTAATCGACCAGTCGTTTGAAACCTGGAAAAAAATAAACAAACAAATAAATAAATAAATTCAAAAATTTATTAAATCAATTTATATATAATGAACGATTGATTGATGAACGAAACGGGGGAATTTATGATCGAATTTGGGAGAAAAACTTGGAAAAAAAAAAAAAAAAA
>NW_025224135.1:3197392-3240646 GCF_014066325.1 Apis laboriosa
AAAAAAAAAAAAAGGAAAGAAAGAAAACGAATTGGGCAGAGATGCATGGTGGTTAAAGATATATATAAAATGTTTTTTTTAAATCGATTAAGGGGGAGTAATTGCGGCGTGCTTGCGGATAAAGCTTTCAAACGACTCGAACTCGAAATATCGTGGCGTAAAGATAAATCTGACTGGAAGGAATCTCGGTGTTCTCATCTCCAGGCCGGATTTATTAGAACGAAACGATCGTGGTACACGATCGAGCCGGTGGCGGGTCACGACTTTACCAAAGAAACGGAGCACCCGCATGTCGTCTACAAAAAGAGGCCGGACGAATTCGGGAGGAACGCCGAGATTCTCTGTAATGTCACCGGCAATATGGCCAAAACCATTGCCAAGCGCGCTTTCAGTTCGCAGAAACGCCACCCACCTAAGAACCAGGCCAATTTGTACACGATGGAACTGTTGCTGGTACTCGACAAGACCGTTCTCGATTATCACAAGGATTTCGACGTCGAGAATTACGCGCTCACGCTGCTCAACATGGTACCTAAAACTTTGCCCTAGTTTCACCCTAATTGCCTTCCGTTAAGAGTTAAAAATAGGAACAGGGGAAGGCTATGTTTGGAAAAATAATCTCTTCAAGTATGCACATTTATTAGAGGAAACGAGGGGGGGAGGGGCGGGGGGGGGGAGGCGAACACTTCTTTTCACGCTAGTGACGCGAAAAATTGGATTTATATGATAAAAAAACGTTAAACGTTATTTTTCGTTTCGATGTAAACAAGTATGATGGAAATTATTAATTTTAAGCTTGTTTCAGGCTGCGGCGTTGCTACACGACGTCAGTTTAGGAATAACTATGGAATTGACCATTGTCAGGATTATAAGAATGCTCGTCCAAGAAAATGAGGTATATATATATATATATATATTGATTAGAACTGTTTTTTTATATTCTATTATTATGATTATTATTATTAAATAATATTATTCGTATAATATACAGATGAGCTTAACTATAACTAAAGACTCGAACACTACCCTGAAATATTTCCAAAAGTGGCAACGAATGATTAACCCTGGGGACGATACACACCCGAATCACCACGACTGTGCCATTCTGATTACAAAGTACAGCTAGAGATCGAATTAATGTTACGCGAGTCCCAACTTAACCTCGAACGAGGTTGAACCCTCATTCATTTGGTCAGGAGTAACATCTGCGATTCACCGAGCGTGTGTGGTTTCACCGGTACCTCGACGATCGCTGGAACTTGCGACCCTTTGAAAGGCGCTGCCATTATAAACGACGTTGGCCTACACACGGGATACCACATCGCCCACCATCTCGGCCACACGTAAGAGTTTCGCTACTCTTCCGTTTCTTTCCCCCGCTTTTTCCTCCCCAGAAACGTATAATATATAGGGCATCGTATCTAGAGATGTAGGAAGGGAATGTAGGAGGAAAAAATATGACATATAGAGAGATAAGAAGTATCACGAGACGCTACTTCCATTAGCGCGAGCTGTAAAGTATAAAGAAATATAATGGGAAAAAAGATCGATCCAAAAAAGGTATAAATAAACCGCGGATTTTTATGTAGCTAAGACCGTTGCATCCACGTAAAATTAATAAATCGAACGAGACTTCAAGAAATGGAGAAAATTATATCCTTCGAGTCGCTTTTTGTTTTATCACGATATCTCGATCGATTGCCGAGATACGAGGAGTTAAAGTTTTCATGAAGATAATGCAGAGATTACGAATCGGCCCAGTGATCTGCAGAATAGCGTTTGTTAGTTGTCTGAAGTTTGGAATAGGTCGGTGAGACGAGGTGCGAGCGAGAGGTCCGAGTAAGAGACGAGGATGGAGATTGTAACGCTTAAAAAATTACCTTTCTCTTTACACGATGATATCTGAGGAACCGGAAGTCGTATCGAGATAAATCGAAAAGCATTTTGAAGGGCAAGGTTTCGCGTTTCTGACGATCTTTTGTATACCGACCGAGAATCGTTATCTTCGGAATTATAGCTATTCAAATTTTTTCTAATTTTAATTCGGTTTAATCGGGTTTAAAGTAAATTAAAAATTACTTTTTCCTTATACGATGATATTTCGGGAACCAGAAGTCGTATCGAGATAAATTAAAAAGCGTTTTTAAGAGCAAGGTTTCGCGCTTCTAATGATCTTTCGTTTATTAACCGAGAATCGTTATCTTTAGAATTAAATTTTATTTTAATTTAAATTTTATCTAATTTTAATAGAGGTTTAACCGAGTTTTAAATTACGCGAAAAACTTATATCAGAGATTCTAAATTAATTTAAAAATGTTCTTCGGTTTAAATAATTTAAATCTTTATTTAATCGAGTGTTTCGAGTTAGATGAATAAATTAATCGTTTTAAATTAAAATCTCTAGATAGAATTAGGATTGAAATGATCATTAAAATAACGTATTCATTTTTATCTCTATCGATTCGAATTAATTATTTATTTCGACGATTTGAATTCATTTATATAGGTTAGGTATGTCGCACGACGTCAAAGAGGAAAATGGCTGTCCGGGTATTATTCATCACGACGAAAATTACATCGAAACGACGGTCATGCATCCCGGTAACTTGTACATCACGAGAAAGTGGTCCGTATGTTCGAAAGAATCGCTGAAATTGTACATCGAGTAAGAAACCGTGGCGTTTCGCGCCAACAAAAATTTATCAAATCGATTTGAGTTTGCTTTCCATTCATTTTAAAGTAGCAAGGAAACTTGTTGACCGAAAAATCGGTACAAAATTCTGTTCACGATGAAATTGGATTTCCACTTGGTGGTACTTTTTATATCTTATTATTTGCTTAACACGTTACACACGCTAAAGAAAACATACATTACAAACATCTCTCTGATATAACCTCAAAAATATATAAAAAGAAAAAAAAAATAGAAAATCACATTTACATTTAGAAATTAAACATAATTATCCATACGATTATTCTCGTAGAACAGATTTAGGATTCTGTTTGGAGGACAAGCAGCAAAATTACGAGTTCCCCAGCACGGAACTTCTTCCAGGGGTGATGTACAACGCGGATGACCAGTGTCGAATAGAATACGGTCTCGAGGCCCGCCATTGCGATTTGGAAGTGGTAAGGGAACAAATTTAATAAAATTTTCCCATTAATAAATTTTTTTTTTTTTTTACTTACCCTTCATTTCTCCTCGAGCTCCTCCAATTTTTTTTTTCAACGCGATATCACATTACACAGCTCCGCTGCCTCTACCTTATTTTCCACGTTACATTATGCGCCTGTGAGGAACTCCCATATTCTTTATATTTCCATCATATTTCATTGCGACCTAGAAAAAATATATGCAAGCCTTCGCTATACCTATGCCTGTTCTCCTAAATTTATAGATCATAATCATAAGATCTTGACATCCGTTATTATTCCATTATTATTCAATTTTAATTTAATTTGAATCGTTTTCCCGCATCCTGTATCTTCGAACGGAAGAAAAAAAGATATTTTTGTTTTCGCATTTTTAAATCACGAATCGTTTGTTTAAAATCTCGGCAAAAATAATACCCCGTTCAATTTGTCCATTAATTAATTAATCTAATTCCACGACGCAGAATCATCTGGTGATCGATGTTTTCATAAGTATTCGACCATTGCATCCGGGCGTCGAATTAATTTAACGAGAAAGAGAGAGAGAGAGAGAGAGAGAGATTGCAAAATGAAGCGCTGTTCTAACAGTCTCATTATTTCGTCATTCGAAATCATTGATGATGGACCAAACACGACGGGACCCTCAATTGTAATTTTATAATTAAATGCGAAAACATAGGTGGGGGAGGGGGTGGTCGAGGAGGGTTGACACGCGTTATGTTAACGAACTTACTACGAAAATTCACCCGTGTTGCGGTTGTTCACTCCTCGTTTATTTATCGAACGAGCATTGTTTTCCATCCGCGCTGCAATAAACGCGTTATCCCTTGTTGTTCTTCGATATTTACACGCACACGCATATACATACACGCGCGACGTGGAAACAAAGATTACGTTTTTTCATCCCCTCCTCTTTTCCCCCTCTTCGCGTCCCAAGCACAAAAGAAAGGTAATTGAGCGAACCGTTTCGTGGTTTCATCAAAATGTGTTCCACAAAGTGTGTTCGTCAAGTTATTCGTATATTTATGAAAAAAAGAAATTACTTCGACGTTGCCACGTTTCTCAATAGATGAAATTGTCCGAGAAACATGGAGAAGGGTAATTATTTCTTGTGTGTTTATGTGTATATATATATATATATATATATATATATATATATATATATATACATGATCTTTCGAGAAATTGTCTTTCTTCTAGATTAAGAACGAATAGCTTTTGTTTTCGTCTAACAATGGTTTCGTTTAATAACGCTAAAAGTGCAATTTATTTTATATTGTTATGTAAGAAATTTAATGTAAAAAGTATTTGAAAATTAATCCCTTGATTAAGAATTGTTTACAAGTTTTTACAAACTTTAGATTTGTTATTAAAGTTTTCATGTTCGAAATTTTTAACTTTGAAACAGTTGTTTGGAAACTTCGAAAATTTTTCTCTCTCTCTTTCTGCACATTCCTTTCTCGTGTGTACAAATAACTTCGATTTATTCAATCTCATCGAATATCTTACCTTCTCTCTCGTTCACTACTTCGAATTTCCTGATTTAAAACAACGAAATAAAAAATTCTGCATTTATATTCTCTGTAATATCAAATATTATAAAATTGCAGAGGTGAATGTTCAAATTCTGTGAAATTACATCTTTTTCATTGAATTTGATTTAAATTTACAAGTTTATATCAAACCTGATCCCATTACTAGATACAACAATGTCACGGAGTTATCTCCAACAATCAATTCCCGCAACTAGAATTCTAGCTAACACGCCGCTATAAAATGAAGATAGTATACAACACGAACACTTTTCTTTTTTCTTTTCTTCAAGCACCATTTCTACCATATATATATAATCATATCTATATATATAATATTCTATATATATAATCATATCCATTTATATAATCATAAAAATTTAAATGTACATAAATTTAAATGTTACATAAACATTCGCAATCTAGTCATAAGAAAATTGAAAAAGCATATTCATCAAAACACTCACCTTCGTATATTTGCTATTTTTCGATCTTAATCATACGATACTTAACCAAACATCATCGTATAATGTAAGTTATAAATACATTTAAAGATATCATCTTTCCAAATAACTTTCCAACAATTAACCGATCACTATCGTATAAAACGACTCGAGACATGTTCCTGAAACTATTTTTCATATATAATAGAATTATATCATACACGGAGAATAACTATCTAACTATAATTTTCACTGAAAGTATTTGAATTTGAAATTAAAAATTCTCGAGATTTATTTTCTTCAAATCTAAAAACAACATTAAGAAATAAATTATCAACAATAATAATTTCCATTCCGAACATTATTTTCAAGTGTTTACTTTCAACAAAAGACATAATATAAATCGAATCACGAAAGTTTCATTTCACAAATGCATTCTTGTCCTTTATTATTAACAAGATAAACCACGACAGATATCGCCCGTGAAGAGGCGTCATCTGTCGTCCGCCACAGCAAGCTTTTACCTCGTGCGCGGCCTGCCTTATCCTTTTAGGATACACATATATATACACACATACACACCCATACACACGCGATCGTGAATCGTTGAGATAAGCACGGCACAGCGACTCGGTGGTTGGCTATCGTTGCGCGATATCGCGATCGACACGAAACCATCTGCACCCTAACCGATACGATTGCGTTACATTTTCAGAAGTGCGAGAGCCTGAGGTGCGCCATTCCGGGAAAGGGTTGCGTGTCCACGATGGAACCAGTGGCTGACGGCACGCGCTGCGGGGAGAACAGGGTAAATTATTGCCTGGAAGTAAGCGAAGGAAAATTAGCGGAGTATCCTCGCCTCTGATCTTTCATTTTTGCTCGTGGCTAATGGAAATTGCGAGAGAGGACAAAAAGGATTTCGATCGAAATGGCGGAAATGGTTCGCCCTTTTCGTGCAATTGCGTCATTATATAAATAACGTTTTTTTTTTTTTTTTTTTTTTAGAGATGAGGCTACTCTCATTTGGGCAAAGTATTTCGTTATCTTAGATAAAAAGATGGTTACATTTTGTAATATTTATCGTTTCTTTAAAAGAGTAGTTATGTTCAATATGATTGCCGCAATGATTTTGACTATATATAATAGCATGAAATATAATAAGAATAGTTAAGTTCAATCTCCTAAAAATCAGATTAATAATCTCAGTTATAAAATCAGATATAAAATCCACGATAAAAAATCACTTTGAACATAACATCCTAACCTCGAGAAGATTAATACTACGATATTGAAATATTTTTTCACATTTGTCACGTATATACGTACTGTCACGCGAAACGAATTCAAATCTCGAGAATCGATCTTCTCTCCAACGAGCGTGACGGAAGAAGAGACAAAAATATTTTCACCAGACTCGACGACACATATCCTTTTACACCTTCCCCCTCGCTTTTCTTCTCGAATCAAATTACTTCCTTCTCTACAGAAGAAATAAACACTCTTACAAATTATTACACCGTAATTATACACCGGAAAAGTATTCATCTTCGAACCCGTATATTCTGTGTATCTATATTACGCGGGTAACGAACGCAATTTACATATCTGGAGGATCGCTCGAATCTTTTTTTTTTCTTTAAGTAATGGCCAATATTAAGATGGTTAACGATCCGAGACATTGAGGGGGGGGGGGGCTTAAACGCAAGCTTTTGTTCGTTGCGCGACAACATTCGTTTGCGTAGGTGCACCGCGTCGCGAAAAAGAATTATACGTTTCTACGTTGGAATGATACGTATTGTTTAGATATGCGATAATCCTCTATAAATACGTCAGCAAGGGGTTTTAACGGCACGACTTTTGCAAGAAACAGGTCTAATAGGATCCTAGGCGGTAAAACCGTTTCGGATAAAAATCTCTCTCTTTCTTTTTCTCTCTCTGTCTCTCTTCGAGTCTCTGGGCCGTTTGAATCTCAATGCAAATTCGATTAAGACATTGTGCTCGTTGTTTTTTATTTCACCACGCTCTTGTTAACTCGTGTGCGAGCCACGCTGTTTTCTTCATCGAATACCATGCTTGCATCGATCGAAAAGTAATTAAAGCTCTCTCGAGGTGTATACAAAATCGAGGTGCGTGTCTTTGAGAGGAAATGAGATTGGGGGAAAGTATTATAAGGGATTTAACGTCGCTTTTTTTTATCTTGATTTTCTTTTATTCGATCGATTTGATGATACGGTTTTTTTTCAACTAACCAGTGGTTCTCAAATCGTGGATCGAGAAAAATATTTCTTACGAGAATGAGGATTCTCTTTTATTAATTTTTTTTTTATCAACTTCTTATACGATACAATTAATAGAATCTGATTATGTCAATGTGAAAAAATTTTTTTCATACGAGATTTTTAAATTACGAATCATTCAAATATTCAATGCGATCACGTATGCTTCGTATAATTATTAAGTGTGCAAATAAGTTCTTTTCTTTCCAAATTCAAGATTTTACCACATAAATCAGGTATAATTATTTCAATCGGATAGATACCTCTTGTCTTTCTGCCAATTCTTCTCGCGTTTGAGTCGGATTCCTTCGACTCACTTCCTCGTCGAACTTTCTCGACGCACGATCCTCTTCCAAATTACAATTTCCGGCTTTAAATCTTTGTTACGACTTTTTCCATGTTTCGTAAGATACAGTTTTCTCCCAGTGACGCGCAAACCATTTTAGTTGCTTCGACAGCCGATTTCCTGAATGCAAAAACTAAACAATGACGCGAACGATGCTTCTCGCACACAACAATGCTATCGCTCTAACTGTCGCATAGAACTGGAAACTGTTTAGAGCGCTCATCGCGACTCTTCTTAAAAACAAAAGAACGCTCTTTCAGATGGCGCCACGAACGACGAAGCAATTCAGTCAAAAAGATATGAAAGAAAGGGAAAGGAACTTATTTGCACATCTAATAAAAATTAAAGTATTACTCGAATAGTTTAAGAAAATTAACGCGCGTCGAATGTTCCAGAAACCTTGATAAATATCGAAAAGAAAAAAGATCGTACAGGACGTTTAAGACAACAAATGGTTGGATAATTATTTCCGTCGGATGTATAACGTTGGGAAAATTTAGCGGTAACCGTCAAGTTTGCCTTTCAGAAGCTCGCTAGATTCAATAACTATGCAAATTTCACCGCTATATTTGACTTCGGATGATACATGATGTTGGAGTGCCGTGCGAAAGTTTGCGTTTAGGGAGGAGGAAAAGGAGGAGGAAGAAGGGGGGCCACGTTTCGCAGTTCATAATGCGTCATAATACTCGTCTCCGGCCCCTAAAGGATCTTCAAAGCTATCCTCGGTGATGCGCGCGCCAAGGCGATGTCTCTGAAATCCCGTGTCGTAACGAAAAGAAAAAGGTCGTGGTTGCCGTGGAAGATAAATCAACTTGTAAAATAATACATCTTTTGCGCCCGTTCCCCGGGAAAATCGAGTTACACAACGAAGATAAATGTTGAAGAGACAGGATAAGATAGATGTTTGGAACGCGTTGGAAATACTTGAAATAATTTAATCGAGATATCGGGTTGTAATCAATTTCGATGATAAAATTATTGCGGTATATATATATATATATATATATATATATATATATATATAGTAGAAGTTGTTAACATCGATCGAGAAGTTCGTTTCGTTACGTTCGTAAAATTTGAAAAGAATCATCGAGAGAGAAGGATTAAAGACAAAGAGAGGGAGAGTTTTCTACGTTTCTTTCGTTCTTCATTTTCTATCTGTAAAGAAAATATTTTTTTTGATTGTCCAGGTGTTGATTAAGAGTATTTAAAAAATTTGAAACTTCGTATCATGTATGTAAAGTTACGTACAATTTTAATATACATAAATTTAATCTTCTGGAAATACATCTGCAATTAATATAAATATTCACATTTATTTCAAATCTCATTTTCTCTTTCGATCACAACAAAATCGGAGAAATTCAACGTTGCAAAGGTTGCTTTTTCTTTTTTCTTTTGTCAGAGATCGCGTTGCAAGGACGAAGAATGCCTGTAACGTTATTCGAGATTTTTCGAGGCTTTGCAAAGGAGGAGGGAGCAAGGGGAGCAAGAGGAGGGAGGAGGGAGCAAATCATCGCATAGTGGTTCGAACGATAGGCTCTAATTGAATTTATATATAAAATTATTTTTTTTTTTGAGCTTATACGGAGATTTTAATTTTTGAAAAACAATATTACTTTTTATTATAATATTTATTGTTTCTTAAAGAAAGTAACTAAATATATGTGAAAAATTAATTTAATTAGCATAGAATAAAAATGGGAATATATAATAATTGATATATAAAAAATATATAAAAATATTGAGAGATTGAAAGGAATAAAAAAAATTGTTAATTAAAATTATGAATATTATTAAATATATATTATAATATAAGATAATTTAAAATTAATCCATAAATATCAGTGGCTAGATTAAAGAATCCGGTTCAGTTGTGTATATGTCACGTGAACAAAATTAATTTTAGCGTAGCTTTGCAAAGTTTTGCGAATCAAATATGGTAAAAAAGAGTAGAAAGTTTCTACTTTTCGCATATCCAACTCTTATTACGTGGAACGTGGAATGAAAAATCATTGACAAATCGTTGCATTTTGTAAATTTCTAACATTAGCAATTACTTGACTTTAACCTTAAATTTAAATTAAAATAGATGTTTCGAGATGTATTCATATTCCATTTTATAAAATTATTAAACGTTTCTTAATAAATTTACAAAATATTTCTCAACTATTTGAAATCTACTAATCGATCAATTATCGATCAATCCTCTGCCTACATACTTTGTTCAATTTGTTGTAAACAAATTTGTTTTGCAAAAAGAGGATTTAAAATTTTAACATGCAGTTTTGATATTATATATTATGCATTACATCGAAACAATTATTTCTTATTAATTTGAAAATGAATTTTCTCCACTTCTTCATACATTGTTCGAACCACTGTGACGCCGTTACGTTTTTTTTCAAGGCGTTTCTCTGCTTTCCAGCAGATCAATGGCGGACAACGAGTTTAATTATTCGCGAAAGAACAAATGCGGATTATCTTTCTTCCGGTTTTCCATTCGAAAGGGCGTTTTATCACGTTCCTGCGGCCTCTCCTCTCATTGATTATATCGAGAATTATATTTTCACGATCCGATCTCGTCACGTAGAGAAGCGTGATCGCGCGACCGCGAATGGTATTCCGAATGGGCGATGAATCGATTTTTTTTTAAATTTTAATATCCTCCTCTCTCTCTCTTTCTCTCTCTCTCTCTCTCTCTCTCTCTCTCTCTCTCTCTCTCTCTCTCTCTCTCTCTCTCTCTCTGAATGATTCACGAGTTTTAAGGAAATGTTCTATCATTCTGAGATCTTTTTATTTTTATTTTTCTTGAAATTTTTAAGAATGCGAATCGTTTTGTCTCTGTGGAGTAGAAAGAGGGAAATTTGATGTAATTTGAATTAAATATTTGTATATATATATATTTCGACGATGGAAGCGATTGGATGGATTTTCTAGAAAAAATTTGAAAACGTTAAACGGCAACTTACTTTTTCGACCGTTTCAATTCCGATTGCAGGGAAAAATTGACTATCCAAATTGAAAGGTAACGAGCTTTATCGCTTTTCCGTTTTAAAACTTGTGATCGTAGAATAAAAAAAAAATGTCGAAATAAAAATTGCTTCTCGTTTCCAATATATACTTTGTTTCCAACAATTGCATTCTCTGTAATTCTTTACTTCCTCTTCGAAAATTAAATATTGGGAAAAACAAAATTGTGATGATATATTTATACGTGTCATACGTCGAAAATATAAATCGAACGAAAATACTCTTTCCTCTCTAGAGAAAAAATAATTTTCCTTCGTTCAATCGAAATTCCTCTGAAATTCCTCTGAAATTAAATATTCGAAAAGGAGGATCGTCGTGTTAAAAATATAAAAGTACATTTTTGAAAAATCTTTCATTTTCTTTTCACTTTCTCCATTCTTAAAATACTTTATTAAAATATTTAAAAATATTTAAAAATATTTAAAATCGAACGAAAATACTTTTTCCTCTTTAAAGAAAAAAATAATATTCCTTCGTTCGTTCAACCGAAATTCCTCTGAAATTGCTCTGAAATTAAATATTCGAAAAGGATCGTCGTATTAAAAATATAAAATCAAAAGACATTTTCAAAAAAAATGTCCACCCTTAAAATTAAAATACTTAAAAATATTTAAAATCGAATATTTCCTCCTCTTTCGTTATTCCATGTTGTTTTCTTCCTTTCAATAATTCTCCTCAAAATAATTCTTTCTTCTTCCCCCTCCCCAAAATCGAAAGTTCCAAAGAAACAATTCCCCCTCCCCTTGAAAAATTCGTCTCGAAAGACATAAAACAGGGCACAACAGGTTTTCACATGACTGGTCACATCGAAGAAAACTAGACGAAAAATTTCGATCGATTCGTTCGAAATTTTCATGATGCAACGATAGGAGGAAATATATAACGAGAAAGAGAGAGAGAGAGAGATGGAGGAGCGCGATAGACGGATAGATGGCGCGTGACGCGACTAATTGAAAGAATGGCGAGAGGGCGCGATTGATCGATAATCAACTTTGCAGTGGTGTTACGGAATGAAATGCCTGCTGGTCGGGGAAAAGCCTGGTGTCGTGGACGGTGGTTGGAGCAATTGGTCATCTTGGAGTCGATGCTCCCGAACCTGCGGTTCCGGCGTCACACTCTCGGTCAGGAGATGCGTCAATCCTGTCCCATCGAATGGCGGCGCTTTCTGCAAAGGCGACAGGAAACGTCACAAAATATGCGCCACAGAGGTTAGTAGCCCTCCCCTCCCCACGAATCTTGCAAAGAATCTCGCCAGAAATTGAATTAGGCAGGAAAGTGTTCGATATTTCGTGTCGTGGGAAAATGAGACAAAAGACGAAAGTTTGGTTATGGACGGATATCGAACAGTGATCGATTTTGGAATCGACAGTCGGATGGAGAGGTGAAAGTGAATAATTGTGATTACGATTGCGCGACGGAAAATAGGCAAAATTGGTGGCGTTGAATCGTGAGTGATCGAGTCGATATCGTGCGAAATAATATGAAATTCGAAGAATGGATGATTGAAAGGAATAATAAACGTGGTAATTTTGGGCGGACGAATAATTTACGAGTGATTTGATAATTTTATTGTATATTTATGTATACAACAAAGTTTCGTGGAGAATGGAATATTGAGCGATAAATTTTTCAGAAATCTTTCGTCCATCTTTTTGTTTTAAATCCTTCGTATAATCATTCGCAAGTGTTTGCAACGAAAGGGAGGAAATCACGATACTTTCTCATCGAATAAATTTAATTAAACAATCTGGGATAGAAAAAGATTGGTGCACGGCAAACAAACGTTTATTATCCGCGTAAACTTTCGCTGCAGATGTTCGCCTCATTTATTCAATTTGACGTGGCGAACCGGCGAAGAGGATAAATCTCTATTACGCTTTCGTTGATCTCACGGCGAATTAACACTCTAGGAAGCTAGTTTAGAACGATGACGTTGATAAGAGAAAAGAAGCCGAGACAGCAGACTCTTCCTTCTCTCTCTGTCGATTATGTATAATGCTCTGTAGTAATCGTGTTTTCAAACATTTCCATCGTTGAAATCTTCCGTGATTAAAATGTAATCGAAAAAAAAAAAAAAAATTCGAATTTCTCACGATATATATATTTCGCAAAATGGGACAAAGTAAAAAGTTTTCTATTCAATTGGCCATGAAATTTTCAATCAAAGGTGATTACTTTTCAAGTTTTGCGGAGAGATTGGAAATTGGGTTATCCTGCACGAGCGTACTCGTTAAAAGTTTTCTTGGATTTGCAGCCGTGCGACGTGGACGCCCCCTCGTTCCGCGATGTCCAGTGCAGCGGGTACAACAACTGGGTCTTCCCAGAAGACGGGAAACTTCACCAATGGTCCGAGTACAAGCTGCCCGAGGGTAACTGGCTGGTCAACTATTCGTCTTATTTAGCTATAAAAAGTGGAAAATAGGAACCTGTCATAAATTTAGAGATAAGTAAATTGGACGGAGCTTTGTGTTTGTGGAAATATATATATATATATATATCAATATATTTGATCCACCTTTTTTAAGTTTAAAATTAATTTGTTTAAATTTACAACTCCGCCTCTTCAATTTTCAAATAAATTATTTCTTCTAAATAAAGATTTAAGCATTAAGAAATTAGTTAAGTGTAGTTGAGTGTTTTTGAATATTCCTCTTCTTTTCCATTTGAATTCTTCAATTGTACATATTAAACATAATAATATTCTCATTAAAAAAATTATATCAAAATTGTCACGTATACGACACGTGCTTATTTTCCACCTGATCTCGCTGCAATGACACGATAATCTTACTTGAAATAGGAACAATCCAAATATCTCAATTCCTGTAAAACTACATAAGTATATCAGGAAAGAATTAAAATTAAAATCTTTCGTACAACAAAATTTCAATATAATAGTTCACAACCCATCCTTAGATTTTTAATGCTGCCTCAAATATTTACACCATAAATAGAAAATTTTACATACATTTTGACCTACAAGAAAAATAAGCATCTTATTATAGAACAAATTATACTCTCATTTTTTTTTTTCTTTAGAAATTTACCTTTTTTCATTCCCAATGCTCGTTGAAACGAACTCGACAAATTTCTCATTATTGTAACTATTTTTCAAATAACTTTTTTATAATAAATAAATAAAATTACTTACGCACGAACAATCGTCTCAGATCTGAGAATATCGGAGAACCCATGCACGCTTTACTGCGTGAACGAGAAGAACGTGGTCGCCTCCCTGAGTCCGAGGGTCATAGACGGCACCACCTGCTACAGGGGTATCCGGAACATTTGCATCGGTGGTATCTGCCGCGAGATACCGTGCGATCTCAACATGGAGTCGAACGCCATTGAGGACGCGTGCGGTGTGTGCAGGGGCAATGGGACTTCGTGCAGCCTCAAGGAATACACGACAACGATCGTGCAAGCGTTACGTGAGTGCGATCCACCTTTCAACTTTTTCCTTCTCCCCTAAATTTTTGCGCCACGCGTTTATTTCATTTCGTAGAAATATTACGAGTTTTTAATGTAATGTTTTGTTCACTGTTATCTCCGTTTATGCGCGTTTTATTACGCGTCGTTCGAGCATTTCTTTCGAAAGTGGTTGCTCGGAGCGTTGAAATATTCCCTCGTCGCTTTTTTATCCGTGTTTTCTATCTAGATGATTTTATAGGATGGGAAGGAAATATTTTTGTTTCGTATAAAAATGTATCGACGCGTATGTAGGCTGAAATGCTTGTTTCTTATTTTAATTAACAGTGTATCGCGAAAGGAATTAATATTTTTCATCTCTTCACATGAATACGAAATTAATATGCATTGTTTAGTTTATTGAATCAGTCGAAAAAATTTTTGTACGAAATTTATCAGATGTTTGGTTAAAAATTGTTTCTGATTTATATTCTTATCACTGTATAGAATTTAACAAATATTTTATGAGTTGAAAGTAATTTTTTAATAATTCGAAAGTATTTTTTGAATCTTTTGTCAATCACTCGAAAAAATTATTTTCACTTTCATATTTCGTGATCAAAAATTGTTCTATATCGTACGACATCTTCATCCTGAAATTATCATCCTTATTAGAACGATATCAAAGTTACAAGTCAAATGAAAAAAAAATTAAATTAATCACAATTGAATTAATAATTCAAATCTTCCTATGATCTATAATCTAATTTCACGCAGAGGGAACATCCTCGATTTGGATAAAAATTCTCGAGAGTATACACAAAGGAAGGATCGATTGAGATTAATCGAGGCACAACAAACCTTTCGATCCCCTTTCGAAGAAACCCGTGAGAATATAATTATAACAGTTCGACCCGTTAGAAAAATATTTTCGAAAGAATCGCGATAAATAAAACAGGATAGGTTGAAATTCCGCCCGGATAAAGGCACCAGATCGACGCGAAAAGCGCGAGAGATATTTCTCGAGGAATTTTCTCCGCCGTTCTCTCGATTTTCCACGCCCACGACGCGATGCGATGTACATTCGTATATATCGTCGAATAAATCTCGCGATCCCTTGCGAGTCGATACCGATAGCGCCCTCTGCGAAACTTTTCTAACACTCCGGTACTAAAAACTTTTCGCAATGGCAGACCCGACGAGGCTGGTCGAGATCCCTGTCTACGCGACCAACGTCCGTGTCGAGGAGATGGAACCCTCGAAATCCAGGATAATGGTGTGGAGCAAGGATGAGAAGCCGTTAATTCGTGGGTAAATTGACTTTTTCCTCGAGTATATTTTCTTTCTTTCTCTTTCTCGTTTGAACTTTTTATTTCGTTTCGTATTTTTTATTTGTCGATATGTTTCTGTTTGGAACGTTTTAAATTGCGATCGAATAGGTAAGATAAAATTGTTTGTAAATATATAATGATAATAATAATGAAATGTAATAGAATATTCGGATAAGAGTGGCAGATATGGAACAATTATACTATACAATGATTCGTAATAAATTTCGTAATAAATTTATGGTTCGTAATAAAATTTTTAAATAGTTTCGTGATTTTTTTTCTTTGTGTTTTAATTACAAAAGAATTAAAATAAAAATTAATACAGAACTTTTTAATAATATAACTTTAATAATAAATTTATAATCGTAGAACCTGTTTCGTAATGTGTATATTGTTTGACTTAAGTACGTGTTTATTCCTCAAACAACGTAAATTATTAATATCTGCTCAAAAATACTCGTGAAGTTTCTATATTATATCGTGATTTGATACTTGTTCAAAAAAATTTAAACAAAGACTCGGTAATATCAGTAATATGAAGATATTACTTTTTTCATAATTTTTCAAAATTATTATAATATTAATATAATACTCACAATTTGTCCTTTCTGCAATTTCTCTTCTCAAAATTCACTAAAACTACATTTCATTTCTTTAACGATAGCCTCTCCCTTACTTTTAATCATCCAAATCTGTGTATCCAATTCACAGAAATAAATTTTCCACTTTCCGTTCGAAACGAATAACTACAAAAAAACGAAACTACATTACCTTCGATTATTTCAGGGATCGTTTAGGATTGTTCGAGGTTGCCGGCATGAAGATATGGTTAGGGGCGATAAGATTGAACCAGGAGGCTCTCATCATACCAGGACCCATCCTCGAGGACTTGATTATATTGGTAAACATAACGAACGCGCTCCGCTAATTAGCCAGACTCGATCGATAACTCGATCGGTATCTCGAGCAAGGTGTCCGAGGACAGTTCTTATCGAGTCGCGATAACACAACAAAATTCTCTTTACTCGTTACTGTTTAACACGTATTCGTTATTCTTTTGAAAAGTTTCGTTCCACGATATCTGTGCAATGATTAATTAGGATGTCTAACGTGTGAGATTATTATGCTCTTTTAAGCCAAGGGACGAGATACTATCTCAGGAATATAGTTTATGAGATGTTCAATTACTTTTATCCAAATCTTGGACGAGATATCTATGGGGTTCTAACTTTGAAAGAGATACTTAACGAACACGAATGTTCCACGAAAGAGGCATTAAAGAGATATCTCATTCTTGATGGAGAGGAGATTATTTAAACTAATGTTGTGATCGAGTCTTCGAAGCTATTTGCTGTGAATATGAACGTGTTTGAATGTATGAATTAAAGTTGAAGTATTATATGTGGATATGGAATAATGGTATAAGTTATACAAATTATTATTGAGATATTCATGTTTACTATTTATTTTTATATTCTTTAGTTTTGATATAACGTTGATTTTAAATTCTTGATTCTTCTTCTATATAAAGATAGTTAGAAATTATTAGAAATTTTTGTCAAAAGCATTTGTGCAAATCTTTTGTATAATTGCAAAGACAAGATGCATCGAAAGTTAATTTGTAATGTTAAAGATGAGATCTCTGAAGAGCTCTAAGCTTGAAAACAGTTTGAGACTCTTGGGGTTAAATAATTTAGCAAGTTCAAGCTCCATACGATGTTGGCTTTCAAGATTTATCTCGTTTCGAAGATTCGATACAAGACTAGAAAAATGTTTTAAAACATAAAATTTTTGTATTTTTGTTGTACTACATTTAACATAGTCGTCGTTTTTTAATGTAACTTTTCTTAAAATCAATTACCTTTGAAGTACAAAGCGACTCATTTTAATCTATGAATAGAGAGAGAGAGAGAGAGAGAGAGAGAGAGAGAGAGAGAGAGAGAAATGGATGTTACGTTGTCAGATATAGTGTAGCGATATGCATGCCAACTGTCTTTCACTCGAAACACGCTATCGGATCTATTTTATTCAAACTTTTCCCCTAAAAATTGATATATCGGGCCATCCTCCCATTTCCAATATTTGCACACGACGATTCAAACATACTTTTTCATATCCTCACAAATTGGAGAACAAAATTTTAAGTATATTAAAAAAAAAAAAAAAAGAAAATTTCACAAACTCATTTCCATTTTAATCAAATCTTACAACCTTTGACAAAGATTATATTCACAAAATTCCGTAAAGAAGAATTTCCGAATATATTTTGATAAAAATTTTTAATTTTCATTCAGCGTTATTAATTAAAAATATTACAAAATTTTCCCCCTTTCCAAAGAATCCACTTCTCCTTTTATTGTGTTGTTCTTCTCCTCCCCCCCCTATGCTCCTTTTCTTTTCGTTCTTTTCGTTCTTTTCGTTGAATACGAATTCCCTCAACTATGGAAAAGTAGTTTCGTCCTCGAGTGCTCGGGACTCGGAATAAAATTTTGTCAACCGGGTTGGTAAGGTTGTTCCCTGAATAGATTCTGCCGAAAGAGAACGTGACGGTGAGGTATTCGTTCGGCGTGAGAGAGAAGAGCCCTCGTAAGCCCGAGTTCTCGTGGAACTTTCTCGACTGGGAAGAGTGCAACGCGAATTGCGGCCCAGGCGAGCAGATTTCCAAGCCTCGTTGCCTGGAGAAACACGCGGGCATAGTGGATGACACTTTCTGCAAAAGCATGGCGAGGCCGCAGGAAAAAGTGAGACCCTGTTATCGGGCGCCCTGTGTCCCGAGGTTAGTACACCTTCTTTTCATTCAATCTTTTCATTGAAAAATAATCGAGGACCGTGAGATCTTTCTTTGTTCCGTGTAACTACGCGTGTCGCGATTCGTAAATTAAAATTAAATTATTATTGTAATAATTCTGATGCTGATCGTTTTCTTCTTTTCGTTTTTTGATGCAAAAATTTACGTATTCACGTTTAATTTAAAACCGAGTCTAAATTTTATTTACACGAATACAATAACTTGATAGCCTCAAATCAAAAAATTTCATATTATGATAATAATAAAATTGAATCACTGTATCATTAAAAGCGAATAGGTTATATTCGCATTTAGGTTATATTCTAAAAATATTTCTTTACAATAATTTCAATTTACAAATTTCTTTATAATAAAATAAAACGTATTTATTTTTTATCATCATGTGTTTTGTAAAGTAAAATTTGAAAAGATAGAGGTTGAATAGAACTTATCACGTTCATTCTTCGAAATTCTTACCAATACATTTAATGGATGAGCATCCGCATTTCTCTCCGATCGCTCGTTCGATTTGTTCTATTTTCGAACGAGAAGACGATGCACCGATTCTGTGATTCTAATTCTATCGAAATGACGTTGATTCCAGATGGATGATCGGTGATTGGCAAGGATGCACATCCTGCACGTTCCGTTGCGAGAACACGCGATCCGTCAAATGCGTACGCCCCGTCGGTCATTCCGAGCAGGATGCAGATATTATCGCTGACAGCTACTGCGTAGGGCCGAAGCCGAAGGAACGGGAGCCCTGCGCCGGCCGGGAGAAACGTAACAACAATGTTCCAACAGCACGCTCGAAGCGGTGGAAAAGTATATCTATTATTCCGTTCCATTCTATTCGTATCGATTCGATTCTTCGATCGACCATGTGTCGAGTGTTGGAAGAACTTGAAAAATAGTTGTTTAATTTTGTCTAAAAAATATCTATGAAAAATGTTACTTCTTTTTTTTTTGTAGAATTTTTTTATTTCGTAATTTATTAACGATTACTTCTTAGTAGATATCCATTTACTAAGTGTTTTGTTATTGTTGAAACAACGAAGATTCGGGCGGAAAGAAATTACGAATTAAAAGGATGCACGAAGAAGAGGAAGACGACGACGACGACGACGACGATGAGGAGGAGGAGGAGGAGGACGAGGAAGAAGAAGAAGAGGAGGAGGAAAGAGAAGAAGAGGAGGAAAAAAAGAAAGAAGAAGAGGAAAAAGAGATTCAGAAGATAAAGAAGGGTGAAGAAGTGATCGACAGCAAGGATATTAATAATTTAACCTTAACCATTATTTTGGAACGTGATGCAACCGGCGCCTTGATTTTCCCCAAGGATTTCGTGCCTCAACCACCGCCCAACATTACCACGTTTACTTTGGTTGGAATGGATGCAGTCAAGTATATTCAAAAAATTCAAGAAGAGGCCGTGACCGCCTCTAAACGTTCTTAACGAGTTAACCTAATTGAAAATCGATATATACATTATTCGCGTTACGATCATATGCCCAGAGATCAGTGTATTAATCGTTATAATTATGATTAATTTAATGTACGTGCATTATATACATTATACGAAATGCATTAAATATCACGTTTCAATGCGAGAGTGGCCGTCTCTTTAAACGATTAAAACATTGTGACATTGATGGAAATGATGGAGCATAGATGTTGTTGAATCTGCAATACCGATCGGACAGGCGTAAGATAATTTCGTAATAAATCGACTTGGCATTAAAATATTAATGCGTCGATTAAAAATACGATAGCACCGGGACAAATCGCCGGCACTGTCACTGTTTCGCTTGCATTTTATTTCATCGTTGCCGTTCAATTTGCCGTCAGATTACGCACGCTTGCCAGGAAATCGAATTATATTCGACGCGGATCGGGCTTTTATCCGATATCCTATTGAATTGAATCAAGTGTGCATACATTAAATATTGTTGAAATACAAAAGAGAGAGAGAGAGAAAAAGAGAGAGAAAACGACACGTATTTAATATATATAATTTAATTAGCTTATCTATATTTCTCGATACTTCTAAATACATACTCTTACAATACGATACTTTTAAACGCTCTTTTAAACGTTATTCGAATAAAGTATCATTATTATTATTATTATTATTATAATATCAAATAGTTATCGATATTAAGTTATTTAAACTGTACAAAGACAATGCACTTGGATTTATCTTGAATTAATTCGACGACGACGATAATATATCACGTTTTTCAAATTGGTTGAAGTTTCACAGTGTCGGAGGGGAGGGAGAGGGGTAGTGGGAATAGAGGGGAGAGAAGAAAAAAATATTATTTCAATTTTCCAAACTTCGTTTCGTTCCAAACCTCGAATTAATTATAAATTCACGAATATAAATCCGAATATTTAAATACCATATATCGATCTTCGAAAAATTATATTATTATATCCTTTCTTTAAAACGAATATCTCCCATTAATTTTGATTCTTTGACCCAATTGCACGATTGACACGACCAACGATCGACCACAACCAATTCCAAATATTCCAAAAAAATTCGCCCGTTACTATTCGAACCTAACCGATTCCCGAATCCTAATCCTACAAACCCGGTGCGCGACCACCCTGTGTCGAAGTCGAAATAAAAAAAAAAAACCGCTTTCTTTCTATTTCCCGCGATTTCTATTCGCGTTTCACGATCCTCTACGAGTTGAGGGTGGAATTCTTCCACGGTTTGAAGTCGGGTGGCCGCGTTATACCCTCCATTTCCTCCATCACTTTGAACGCCTCGGTCCCGTTGAACACCTTGATGCGGGAGGTGTCGAGGCCGCCCCCGATGCTCATGTCGCCTATCTGCTGGTAAGCGAGGTCCGACAGATTCGCCTGCAGGTCCTCGATGATTAGGGGCGCCTGCATCACCATCACTTTCTCCACGGGGAGCGAGTCCTTGATGATCGCGCCTGGCTTCGGCGTGGGGAAGTCGTTCATGCACGACGTCGCGCGCTTCCTCTTCCCCTCCTCGGCGAGGGACCACTCGCGGAGCAGCTGGCGGAAGTCGGCTATCCCGATCCCGTTCTCCAACTCGCTTAACTCGCGTGGAACGCCGTACGCCCTCTCGAGGTATCGGGCCAGGCTCAGGTCCACCGCTTTGTCGATCAATCGGCCTTGCTCCTCGGCGGGAAGCATCGTCTGCTTCTTCTCCTTCTTGGCGGTATGCTCCGTGTTCCGGGTCTTCTTCTTGGTGCACAACTTCTTGCACGGCCTCTTACCTGTCCAGAGGGGAACATTTTGTTTGAAAATTATTTTCTTTTTTCTGGGCGAACTTTTCGTTTGAATTGTTCCTTTTTTTTTTTTTTTTTTTTAATGAGATCTTGGAAATTTATGGTGTGAGGAATTAATAATCTTTTGGCAATGAATTTTTTCCATTTTTACAAGTTAATCCAATAAAATGATTTTATTGGATTTGAAATTAATTTTTTAGCAATGGAATTGTGATTTTGGGGCAACTATTTTAGGAGAAATTTTTTTATTCGATTTGTGTTATTCGATTTTTTTTGTTTTTATTTTTTTAGCGAGCAAGATCTTGGGATTTTAGAGTCTATGGTTTAGATATGAGAAATTGGTAATCTTTTTTCTTTTTGACAATGAAATTACGATTTTTATGATTTTTAATAATGGATATACCAAATGATTTTATTGGATTTGAAATTAATTTTTTGTTATATATGCAATGGAATTGTGATCTTGAGGCAACTATTTTAGGGGAAATTTTTTTATTCGATTTGTATTATTCGTTTTTATTTTTTTAGCGAGCAAGATCTTGGGATTTTAGAGTCTATGGTTTAGATGTGAGTAAATTGTAATCTTTTGGCAATGAAATTACGATCTTCAAGTTACTGATTGATTTAATTAAATTTGAAATTTTTTTTAATTTTTTAGCGATGGAATCGATCTTAGAAGTCAATAGTAAATAGGAGTGATTCTATTGGATTTGACATTTTGTAATTTTTTTTAATAGAATTGTGAGCTTAAGTTAATAATAAATATTAAATTATTAAAAATTTGATAATATTTTAGTAATGAAATTGTGATATAATAATGAATGTGTCAAATTATAGCAATCGAATTGAATTTGAAAATATTAAAAATCAAAATATATATCTTTGATGCCCAAATATAAAGGATTAAGAAACGTTAGATAGATTTTTGAGTTTAGAAATACGATTTTATATTAAAAGTTACTTAATCTGATCGATATATTCATCGAGACATTCTGAAAAAAAAAAAAAAAAAGTTTGGAAAGGATCGATCAAAGTCTTAAATTTCGCAGAGAAATAAGTACGATAAGGAGGAAGACACGATTTGTGCATATTTTCTCACCTACTCTCGGCCACCCTTTTCTTTTTCATCGCGGTGTCAATATTTTATTTCCATTACACCGTAAATCTTTCCCTACACACACGTATATCACGCGCCTATGTATATTTACCAGCATATATAGCAAAATGGAAAAATAATATTTTCGAATGCCTGCAGAGTGTCTCTCAGAGGTGAGAAAAAAAAAATTACTGCGAATCGTGCGTGTTTGAAAAAAATACTATTTTATTACAATGACAAATGCAATTATAAATGTACGTATGATATTTCGATGCAATCACGTCGTCATTTAACCCATTCTCTTTGAATTGATAAAACGATAAAATTTTTTTTATTATATTAAAAAAAAAGAAAAGAAAAATACTAATTAAATCATCTTGTCAATTAACTTAGATCGATAAAAAATATTTCCAGCAGAGAAGAACTATTAATAAAATTTCAGATCCTTCCAAGAATTATGATTTAAACATCAAAATAAAGAAAAAAAAAAAAAGAAAAATATTAAATTAAAACCTTGTCAATTAACTTACATTAATAAAAAATATTTCCAATAAAGGAAATTATAATAAAATTATTAATAAAATTAAGATCCTTTCAAGAATTATAATTTAAACATAAAAATAAAGAAAAAGAAAAGAAAAACAATAATTAAATCTAACTTTGTCAATTAACTTACATCGATAAAAAATATTTCCAGCAGAGAAGAACTATTAATAAAATTTCAGATCCTGCCAAGAATTATAATTTAAACGTCAAAATAAAAAAAAAAAAAAAGAAAAAGAAACGCTAAATAATCTCGTCAATTAACTTGAATCGATAAAAAAATATAATTTATAAACGTCATCCCAAGGATTTATAATTTAAACTTTAATCAACCAAGATAGAGAGGAAGGAAGTAACGATACACCACTCACCTACGCATTCCTCTTTCTGCTTGGGCACGCGACCTTTGCACGCGTCCAGATTCGCCTGTATGTCATCCTGACCCGCGATCGGGGCGGGTCGCACGCACTGCACCTTTCGATGCCTCGTTCCTTTCTTTCCGTCGCAGGCGCTGCACTTGCTCCATTGACTCACGCGCCACCTTTTAAAAACACAACGATACCCCGTACGATAACCCAATTCTAGAATAATTGCACATTCTTCGCCGCAGCACGTACTTGGCGGGACACGCATGCGTGTTGCACACTCGAGATTTCGGCTCTGGCCGTGGTATGCCGTTACAAAAGCTTGATACTACTTTTCCTCCGTATTGTTCGATGCACGTTGGCTGCGAAATCTAAAACGAATCGATACGTGTCGGTATATATATCATATATATTTGTGTGGGCAGGAGAAATAAAAAGAAAAATTGCAACGATTCAAAAGGCAATCAGTCTCGTTGAAACGGAAAAAGGAATGGAATTGTATTCGTATGCAATTGGGAATTATATTAATTGATTTATTATCGCGCCATCCTTTCGTCACGCGATGCGGAAAGGAAAGATGAACGAAATGCAATCGCGTTTAAATACATGAAAATATAAAAAGTACGTATATTATGATATTTCAATTATACGTACATATCACATAATTTATAGTCTGCTATATTGATGCTTCTTTTATCATTAAAAGAAATATACACAAAATATATACGATAAAGAATCAGATTTCTAATTAAGTTCCATTTCTTTTTGTTGTGACAATTCCAGTATTCTACTAGTTATCGATACACTGATATACTCGTTTCTTTCATAGCAAGAAATTGGCAAGATAATCGCATTGTAACGTGATTGTCGAGCAATTGATTATAATCGATCCACTATAACGTTATCGATAAGGTCTCGATATTCCTATATAATGGAAGCAAAATATGCATCACACATACTGTAATAACGAAATTGTTTCCATAACGATATTGTAAATTGATCACATTCACAAAATTGTAATAATTATTTCGTTATATATATATGTACATCAATGACTCGACTTGGATAATGAAAATTACCATGGTTCCACCTGCGCATCTGACGCTGCATTCGGACCATTCGGTGAAATCCCAAAGATATTTAGGCTTATACGTGGTATCGGTCGACATCACGTAATACAGGTAATGAACCCCCAAAATTTTATCTTGCAGTATTAAATACTGAAAAAAAAAAAAAAAGAAATTTTCATCGAAATTTTAATGCAAAAATCATTTTCGTTTCATCAAAAAAAGATTGCATCCCGAACAAACCTGAAATTCAAGATCCTCGCTGATCGGTCCTTTTATAAAAATTTCCTCCAGATTTTTATCAGGTCTTATGTACATAAGGATGCTGTTCGCGCATTCGTAATCTCCGGCTCTCTCTATGACGCTACACGTCGTTGAAACAATAATCGATTCAATATTATTATTTTATTCGTAATTGAACTATTTACATATTTCTTCGGATTAGTTTGATTATTTTAATTCGAATTGTACGAGGAGATAGAAAAAAAAAAGAAAATTCGTTGTCAAAACTTACAAATCTTTGTTTAAACAATAATTATTCGTATTGGCGACTTTTACTGCCAAATAATTCGGATGAGGGCCCAATTCTTTCACGCTTATACTTCGAGCACCCTTAGGAATAGTAACTATCTTCATTATCTCTGAAACGATATTGAAAAGAACAGTATAGGGTAATAATTTTTCCTCTTCCTTTTCTCTTTTTCTTTTTTAATAAAAAGGAACGTTCGTTTCGAAAAGAAATTCGAAAGAATACAGAACTTACGACTGGTTATTTTCGTTTCGTTATACACGCCTTCCACTGGTCTGCACTTCGTACCGTCGCCTTTGCAAACCCCACACTTGTCTTCAATGGCGTCCGAGTCGAATATCCAATCGCAACCAACTTTCTGTAACATCACATCTTTCAGTTCCCCCCTATTTAATCACATCATTTATACACCATTCTATATAACTGATTTATAACATACACGCAATCTGTAATCACTAATAATTAAATCAACAAAATCTTTACCTTTTCGATTTAATACAAAATAATATAAAATTTATCAAAAGTTATCAAAATTATTTAATGCAATTATCGAGCACAAGTGAAGAATGAAAGATATATATAACACTCGTTTACTCTTAACCTTTTCGTTATGACCCAAAACATACACGCAATCTGTAATTATCAATAATTAAATCAACAAAATCTTTACCTTTTCGATTTAATACAAAATAATATAAAATTTATCAAAAGTTATCAAAGTTATTTAATATAATTATCGAGCACAAGTGAACGAAAGATATATAGCATTCGTTTACTCTTAACCTTTTCGTTACGACCCATAATATACACGCAATCTGTAATTATTAATTATTAAATCAACAAGCCTTTTATTTTTTCGACTTAATACGAAATAATATAAAATTCGTCAAAAATTATCGAGTTATTTAATGCAATTATCGAGCACAAGTGAACGAAAGATATATATAACATTCGTTTACTCTTAACCTTTTCGTTACTACCCATAACATACACGCAATCTGTAATTATTAATAATTAAATCAACAAACCTTTATTTTTTCGATTTAATACGAAATAATATAAAATTCGTAAAAAATTATCGAGTTATTTAATGTAATTATCGAGCACAAGTGAACGAAAAATATATAACACTCGTTTATTCTTAACCTTTTCGTTACGATCCATAACATACACGCAATCTATAATTATCAATAATTAAATCAACAAGACCTTTACCTTTTCGATTTAATACAAAATAATACAAAATTTGTCAAAAATTATTTAATGCAAATATCGAGCACAAATGAACGAAAGATATAACATTCGTTTACTCTTAACCTTTTACTATGATCGACTAAAGTCGCTTTCCATAAAATACCACTGACGTACTATGGGCGACTAAAGTCACTCTACATAAAATGCCATACTATAATATACTACAATCGCTCTACATAAGTATTGTACATATGACGAGCGATTGAAGTTATTGTAGAGTATTTTTCTCTGGAAATGTAACATCGGTATTCTGTTTTTATCATTTGTTTCATACGCAATACCATTATTAACAGTTATTATTATCATACAATTATATCATATAATTATATTCTGTAATGTTAATTGAGTTCCAAAGTATAATTAAATGTAAGTGTGTTTAGAAATTATAAATATCCCATTTTGAGGAAAGTTTTTTTTTTCAATAAACACTGTTAAAGCAACTCGGATTGCAGTGAGACGTGAACGTGGCCGCTGACGATCTTTCTCGAATACTGTGCACATTTTTGGCACTCGTTTCGGCTCGTTCAGCGGCAGTGCCGCAGCGGAGAAATCACGATTAAATTAGAAGAGATTAGAGACAAGAGAATTAACCCTTTACATTCCAGGACTTTTTCCCGCACCCGTTCGGTGAATTTCTTAGCTAACTTAAAATGATTTCACGCACGAATTAATATTTTAATATTTTATGTATTTTTACGAGTAAAGAAAGAAAATTTGTCGAATATTAAACTCTGTATCGTTGTTTCGCGCGATATTTTAATAACAACGTGATTACCAAGATACATCCTCGGTTTCCCGATCCCAATTATTCTTTCATTCGTTCTATATTCTTCTTACATTACATCTCTATTTTCATCGCTATTTTCTTTCCCTCTATCGTCAATTTCTCAACGAATATACGAAATAATTTCGTTATTCGATAACGAAAAATCAAACCCATCCTCGTTCGAATTAATCTCATTCCATGTATTTCACGCTTACTGAAACTCGAAAACTTTGAAATAAATAATATTTTTATTCCCATCGACCGTCGAACTCGGATCGATTCGAAAACGCCGAAAACATAATTTTCGATCATGGTCTAATTCGAGATAAAAAATCTAACCACTCGACAGTATATCATTCCACGCTTCATAAGTAAAGAGGTTATGAATCTATTCGTGCGAAGCGACATTTTAAAAATATCGAACGTGAATAAATATCGTCGCCGAATTCGAATTACCTGATCCAACTGAAGTGATGACAGAGAATCGAGCCAAGGTTCGAGTGCAAAGGGTTCGAAATAAATGTCTAGCGTATAATAACGACGTAATATGCCTTACCCTGCATAAACCAGCGACGCACATGTTATTCGTGCCAGCTTTACAGGGAGTTGAGTCGTTCACCATTTTCTGAAGTATCACGAAACTATTCTCCTCGTTGAGACAGTACAGTATGCACGGGTCGAGGTTCCTCGCCATGTGAGCCGTCCAATTGTGCAGTTTGTTGTCGGACAACGGCATCTTGTCGTTGAACGATGCGCATTGCATCATGCGATACGAAGGTCTCTTCGGGTCGCAGGGCTGTGGGAGATGATTGGTTCTCTCGAGATGAATAGAAAATAGGGAAGGGAAGGAAAGGAAGGGAAAAAGTTATCGTGAACTGCAAAGTTTGAAATCGCTCTATATTATTGGATAATTTTGAGAAAAATTATAATTGGAAAATTAGTTGCGAGCTTTTTTGGGATATATGTAAAGTTATTTATAAAATTGAACGGAGCAAGAGGAAATATATAATATATTGTTCGATTACCAGATTAGAATAAATGGAAATAAATGATCGATTTCTACGAAAATAGGTTATTACACACACGCGCGCGCGACATCTAACCAGATTTTCGTGAAACTAGGTGTTCAAATCGAAGGAAATTGAATTAAAATTATTCGTATAGAAGACACAATATATATATATATATATATATATGAAAATTTGATTAAATTTTTTTGTTCCCAGAAGAAATTAATCGACAAACGTAAAAAAAAAAAGAAAAATTAAAACAGAAATATTTAAACATACGAAAATTAAATTGAAATTATAAAAAAATAAGAATTAATCGAGACTTGAGTAAATATCTTCTAAAACTGAATGGGCACGAAGAAAGAAAAATAGAGAGAGAAAATAGGAGATAAAGTTGAAGATGGAAAGGAAAGGAAAGGAGGATATTTACATTGGTGTTGCAAATGGTCAATTTCTTCCTCTCCCCGATGCAATATTTCCCTTTGTTGGCGGGCTGCGGATTGTCGCATTCCCGCTCCGCGTACTTCAATCCGCCACCGCATGTTCTGCTGCAAGCGCTCATTGGGCCCCATTTTCCCCAACCTCCGTGGATGGCAGCAGGCCGGGCACCCATGTCCACGCATAACTTGTGTATGCACCACTGGGAACAGACGTTCCTCTTTTTACTCTCTCCTCGTTCGTTTCCTCTGCTTTTTTCTCTTTTTCTTCCCCCCTCTCCCTCTTTTTCTCTTCGCAAAATTTTTTGGAAATTTTTTTTTTTTGGCGCGAATATATTGGCGAAATCGAAAGGAAAAATTTGTAATTTTGGTTCCCGTCGTTCGAGAATAAGTAAAATTTAATTTAATTAAATTTAATTTTTCTTAGTAAAGTTTGGATAAAAGATGGGATAGATTTATGGAAAAAAAAGTAGAAAGAAATTTTTTTTTCGTACGGATAGGATCGAGAGATCTTTGTAGGAAATACAGATTTTTCGCAAGTTTACGAATTCTATTTGATAAAATATTCTTATATTTCTTATTTTATACAGAAATATAAATTATTTCTATAAAAGTCGTATTGAAAATAAAGATTGCAAAAATATTTACCGAAAAAAGTCTCTCGATGATAATTTTTATTTAAGAAAAGAGAGGGAGAGAGAAAAAATCAAGGGCGCAGATCGTTACCACGATAGATGGCGTAAGACGAACCTTTTTCTCGCCGCATTTCGTTCCATCGGCGCTCTGTGCCCCGTTGCTCATGCAAGTGGTTTCGTTCACTTGGCACCACAGCTGCTCGCACATTTTCGTCTGAAATCGTTGGAATCGAATCGTGATCGGGGAAGGAAAAGAAAAGATAATCGGATTTTTATATCTTTCGAGGAAATATATACGATGCGAAATTATCGTTTCAAATTATTTCTCGTTAAATACGAAACGAAGAATCGAAGAAAATTTCCAATGGATAGATATCGATATATATATATTTTTTTTTTGATATGGAAACAATTGTAGAACCGAAATGAAAAATGCAACGATATTCAAATTGGTCGTATTCGATGCATTCGAATGAGAATAACAAAATTGAAAAATTCATTTCTACTTTTTTTTTTTTTATATTCATCCATTCGAAGAAAATCCTCGTAATTGAATTCAGCGTTTTTTCAATCGAAACGTATTAAAACACTCTTTAAAGTATCTAATTTTAAAGATATAACAAATATATTAAAAATAAAAATAAATGATATCGCGTTTATAATATCGAAAAGAAAATCTTCGTAATTGAATTCAGTGTTTTTTCAATCGAAACATATTAAAACACTCGCCCTCAAGATATAAAGAATATATTAAAAATAAATATAAAATATCGCGTATATAATATTGAAAAGAAAATCGTAATTGAATTCAACGTTTTTTCAATTCAAGAACACTCATCTTTAACAGATGTAACTTTAAAGATATAACGAATGTATTAAAAACAAATACATAATATCGAAAAGAAAATTCTCACAATTGAATTCAACGTTTCTTTCAATCGAAACATATTAAAACACTCGCCCTCAACGTGGACCAATTTAACTTTAATATATATAACATTTATATTAAAATAAAATAATTAAATTAAATAAAAATATATTAAAATAAAAATAAATATTTATAAATATTTATATTATTTATAATAAATAAATGATAAATATATATAAATAATAAATAATAAATAATAAATAAATAATAAATAATAAATAATAAATAATAAATAATAAATAATAAATAATAAATAAATAATAAATAATAAATAATAAATAAATAATAAATAATAAATAAATAATAAATAATAAATAAATAATAAATAATTATATAAAAATAAGTGATATCGCAATATACGTTCGTTTAAGATAAAATCTTTCCATCTCTCAATCAAAAGTTCGAAAAGTTTCTTTAAACGTCGATTGTTCCGTGAAGAAGAAAGGATATAAGAGATATATATATATACCGCGTGAGATGTGCACAACTTGGAGCCAGGATATTGCATGTCGCATTGGAAATCGGCGCCGTACATCGCGCCGGCCAGCATATCCGGAAGCTTGAACTTGTCGGGTGGATTTTTCGGGTCGTCGAGCAAGCAGTCGCCTAACTTTCCCCTTAATCGATCGAATTTAACGAATTTAAGAAAAATCGATATTTTTCTCGAAACCTCGATTAATATTATTCGTTTATTTATTATCGTATTGTTCATTAATTTGAGAAAAAATAAAAAAGATAAAAAGAAAGAAAGAAATAAAAGAATTTTTGCTAATAAATATTAATTTACTCGATCAGATTGCTGATGAATCTTCTGCTACAGGGTGACCATCTGAGCGTGAACGGATTGACGAAGGGAGACATGATGAAGAAACTTTCGTCCTTGTCCTGCGGCTCGCATCCACTTATCTCCATCGTGTCGTGAGAACAACCCATCCTAGAAATTTGCCCATTCCAGAATTATTATATTTCCTCCTTTCACCATGGAAAAACATCGAATGAAATAAAGAGAAGGAATCTTTGCGTTTGTTGAAACATAGAATCTTTTTTTTCTCTTTTTATTATTATTATTATTAATTCCTTCGCTGCTAATTGTCACGTACAATATCGCTAAATATATTCCCCTTCGAGTTCCACCAATTTTTCATCCCGATTTTATCCATCGAAAATATACCGATCATTTTAAAATCAATTTCAATTTGATGAAATTTAATTTCGAATTAAATTTTTTTAAATTTTGTTTCGACCTCTGAAAATGGAAAAAATCTTACGAGAGAAAGACACGCGATTTTAAAAAGCGAGCGACTTTAATGGAAATTTGGATTGGCGACGATTAAAGGAATCAGAGTTAGAAGCGAAGGGTGTAAGGTTTAATAAAGAGACGTGCATGGACAGTACACGTGACCAACTTCGTGGGCAACTGTGATCCCAAGATTCAGCCCGGTGTCTTCGCAAATGGCGGCCGCCTTCTTTCTGTCGCAGGCGGTCGCGAGATAAGCGAGGCCCAACAGGTCGCAGTTCGTCAAGTTGTCCGCGCAGATGTCGTATCTGAAAAAAACATTTCGCCCGAATATCCCTCTCGATTATTCGTTTTACTTGTGTTCGTTGAGATCATCTTTAAAAAAAAAAAAAAAAAAAAAAGAGGGAGAGAATGGGGTCACCTCGTGATAAGGACGCCTATGTCGAAGTGATTCGGGTGATCCGTGTCCTCGGGGTTCAACTTGTCGGCCCAGGCAGCGAAACTTGCCAATGTATCTTCGGCGTTGGGACTAATGGACAAATCTATCTACGGGAAAACCATTTTGAAATGGAATGGAACCATTTTGGCAACGTCGCGAATCTATTAATTTCGACTCGAATTATCATCTCCATGATATGTGAGATTTTCGTCGAATCGAATCGAATCTCGAAGTTTATATTTTTATATATATTTTTGTTAAGAAAAATTATTCTCGATCGAAGAAAATCAAATTGGGGGATAAATGAATGGAGAAAATAATAAAATGATTGTGACGATATTGAAAGATTTAAATAAAGATGAAGTTGGTAAAATTTTAATAAATCGACAATCTTCTCTTCGGGATCGTTCGAGAGAATCGTTGAATTAATTAAAATTATCGGGAAAAAAATCGATCTCGAGAAAGCACTTCGATCGTCGTTTTTCGTTACACCAACTTTCGACATTTGTTTGTTTTTTTTTTCAACTTCGATATTTTCGTGGAAATTTAGCAGAATTTTGGGAAAAAGTTTGTTAAAAATACATTCTCGAGATCTGTAACGCGACACGGTTAAATATTTATCTTGCACGTAAATTTGACATAAAATCGATAATCGTCAATCATGATGATCGATATCACTATTTCTCTAACTAGTTTCGTATTACCTCCTCCTTTTCCTTCTCCAAAAATATCATTCGAACTATAACCAGATCTATCTGATTCCCCACACTTTTGTCGTGATAATAATCGGCAGCTATGTTCATAATGGTCAACAGATACTGCTCGAAATTGCTGTTGTTGTAAAAATCGAGAAACTTTCTGTCCGCGACCACAGCGATCTCCATGTAACGATGAAGGCTGTGGCCGTACGGGGTTTCCTTCGTTTCCTTTCGTTTCTTCCTGTCGCCCTCCTCCATGATCTCCTTCTCCCGCCTGGCCAACTGCTTCGCCCACTCCTCCTCCCACTTATCTGGCGAAAAACGCGAAAACCAATTTTTCCAATTTTCTCTTTTCTTTCTTTTAAATTTATCTCTATCTCTCGTCGATCCGTTCGTCTTCGCTATACTCTGTCGAGTGAACGAGTGGTTCCAACAATAGAACAAGTTGAATCGAATTATTTTGCTTCTGATTTTTTACCTTGAATATTGCGTTTAATTATTATGGGATACAAAAAAGAAAATACATGGAGGAACATGAAATAGGATAGAAAAAAAAATTAAATAAATATTTAAATAAAAATGAAAAAAGAAAAACAAGATTATAGTTTCTTTTTTTTTTTAAATATTATTTGAACCTGAGATACACGATGGATTGGATAATTTGTACTAGAAATTGAAGATCGAATCGGAGAAAAAAAGAAAAAATTCAAAACGTGACATCCTCTCATTGGTTGTTACGAGTAATCAGGTGTGGCAAGTAATTAATTTGGAAAGCGCTTTGGAATTTGATAAACTGAATCTTTGAAAAATTCGAATCGCTTATTCGATATATCGTATCGAAAGATGAAGAGAAATTATAATCGAATCAATGATAATCTAACCGCTGGTTCCGCAATGCTTCTTCTTGGGAACTTCGTCCTTCGTCGCGGGGCCCCGCTTGTACGCGATGTGCACATGTTGTCCGTCTTCCTTAGGTTCCGTCTCGATCGCCGGCTCGATGAAATACCGGCCATGATCAGTTTGCACGTAACCGACCTGCACCCACAATCATTCGTTCTATCATTAATCGACCTTATTGGCACACCAGACGACTGATTTCGATCATTATTCGCTTATTTGCTTCGACCATTTTGACAAAGTCCAGCCCAAATTTTTCATACCTCTAAAAAAAATTCATTCTTCGATCTTTTCGAAGATTATTCCACGATACAATGTAATTTATATCATATATATATATTAGTAAATATTCTGATATTAATATTAATATTTAATCAAGATATTGCTTTCGAGAATAATTTTATTTTCGTTAATACGCGGTTTCCACTTGCGAGTTTTAGTCTCAAATACTTTCTCGGTTCGACACGCATATTTCGATAAAGCGAAGTTCAGCGTGGAAATTTCGATGTAATCGAGTTTCACGAACGATAGATCGCGCATTAACCAACGCGACACCGTCGAGTTTCTATCGCGCCCCCCTCCCCAAATTATGATCCCCCAATCACGTGGGATCGGTCGCGCAACATTTATCGCGACCAGAGCTAACGGTATAATTCAAAATGCGCCTACCACGCAAACAAACAGACTCCCTCCCTCCCTCTCGTGTAATTCACGCGAAATTGTGCGCCACGCTCGAATCTCCGAATATTCGAGGAAAATTTACCGATTCAATAACGCGATCCAATCCGATTAGTTCACCTGGATCGAGTAACTTACTCGAAAAGCGACGACACGCCTATGGGAATATCTTCGAATCGTTTTTCTATTGGAAGTAAAGACGAGATATTTCTTTTTGTCGAAAGGAATTGATGAACGAAGGGAATCGCGTTTCGGTGGGATATTAGTTCGATCGGTAAATGAGAGAGGATAAAGAAGTTTGCGATTTTAAATCTTGTCAATTTTTAAATCTATTTTTTATAAAATTTTTTAATTCGTGTAATTGAGAGACGGTATTTATCTTGAGTAGTACAGTTGTGACAATTCCTATATATACATATATATATATATGAACCACGTTTCGATCTAAATCTCTCAAAACATATGTGAAATTCGCATATTATACTACCTTTCGGCTATGGATCACACTCGGAGAATTATGCGGAATATTCGTGTCTCGCGAATCGAGGATCGAATCGAGATCCAGTGTCGCCGACTCGGAGTTTTCAAAATTCTCGAAGAGATCGGAAACGGAATCGAGAGTGTTTTGATCGAAACTGTCGAACCACTTCGTATCGAATCGAAAGATCGAACGATCTAAATGCAAATATCTTTAATATTAATCCGCATCTATTCGAGCGTGTAATAAGAGGAGGCATCGAGGATTATATCGTGGCACAGAGTTCAATTGCGCGGAATTCCTTCGAGATTTTGGTGGATCGTCGTAAAACGACGATTGATGGGAAACCTAGCGCGATATATCGCTCTGTTGCCGTGTTACGTGTACATGCACGGATGAAAGGATATTGGAAGAGGTTCCGGTTTAAAATTTATCGGTAAAGAAGAAAACGATTATATTTATAATCGTAATTAAGGTATAAAAGAATCGTAAACCTGAATTCATTAAATTTCGGTTTAAAATTTATCGGTAAAGAAGAAAACGATTATATTTGTAATCGTAATTAAAATATAAAGGAATCGTGAACCTGAATTCGTTAAATTTCGATTTAAAATTTATCGGTAAAGAAGAAAACGATTATATTTGTAATCGTAATTACGATATAAAGAAAATTGTGCCTGCATTCGTTGAACGGAACGTATTAATTTAAAAAACTGCGATCGCGTAATAGAAAAATGGAATGAATGATGATTCCATAAAATGATTAACAAATAATTATCAAACGTAAAGTGTTACCATTAAGAATTATGATATATAGCTGATTTAAAAAAAAGATTGCAATTGTGCATACGATCGTAATAAAAGATAAGAGCATAAGATGATTAAGTATTACCATTAAAAATTATATTACAGTTAATTAAAAAAAAGAAATTTGACGAGCCTTAGCTTCTATAAGATGATTAACAAATAAATATCGTAAAAAGAACGTAAACTATCAACCCTCCATTGCATGAATTTTTACGACGTAGTTGAAAACGAATATCATCATGAAAATAAACAATAACAGCAATTTCTTATTTTTCAAAACGTTGAAACTCAAATACCCCAACCACTAATCTATGCAATAGAGGCTCGATATTACGAATGAGATATATACATGTATATACTGATCTAAAAAAAAAAAAAAAAAACTGATAAATAAAACAATTATACAAATGTTACGAACCACACCGTCACAGAGAGAAATAGCCGCCCTCGAGGTGTCGTGGCCCCTAACGAATCCCCTGTAATGGCACTGCTGATCGGGCGCCCTTTTGAATCGCAACGCCTTGTCGAGATCCGTTCGAAGGCCGGCGCCCCTCATCTCGATCACCATCTCGGGCGAGATGAACTCGTGGTAGGGGGTGAGCTCGACGTGGTGGTCGATCCCGTTGAACGGGAGGACCAGATGCAATTTGTCTATATTATCAGGGGCCTGCTTGCCGCCATCCTCGATCGATCTCCTCTTACGCTGGCTCACCTCGTGCCGGTCGTAGAAATTCGGCAGCTCGTACGAGTAGAATGTCCCGTCCTCGTGCACCCGCCTTGGGATCAAGAATTCCGGTTGGGGGATGTTTCTCGAGTATCTGACCGCCGGGCAAAAGCCGGCAAACCAAAACGGAAATTGATTAAGGGGAACGTTCGATATTTCTCTTTTTCGTATTGTATATAAAACGGAAATTGATTAAGGGAAACGTTCGATATTTCTCTTTTTGGTATTATACATATAAAAGGAGGAAAGAAGGAAGGAAGGAAAATTTGGATTCGAGGAATCGGAGAAATTTCGACAATTTTTCTTCTCCTTTTTTTTAATATTTGAATCTTTTGAATCTTGATACTTATACTGAAGATATATATATATATTCTTTTTTCTGATAAAAAAAGAACAAAAAATTATATTATTTATAAAATTATATTTTATATATAAAAGGATGAGGAAGAAGAAAAGAAGGAAGGAAGGAAGGAAAATTTGGATTCGAGGAATCGGAGAAATTTCGACAATTTTTCTTCTTCTTTTTTTTTTAATATTTGGATCTCAATCCTCCTGCTAAAAAAAATTCCAAAAAAATTTTGTCGAGAAGATATATATATATTCTTTTCTCTGATGAAAAAGAATGGAACAAAAAATTATATTATAAATAAAAAGATGGAGAAAAAGGAAAGAAGGAAGGAAGGAAAATTTCGACAATTTTTCTTTTTCTTCTTTTTTAATATTTGGATCTCAATCCTCATGCTAAAAAAAATTCCAAAAAAATTTTGTCGAGAAGATATATATTCTTTTCTCTGATGAAAAAGAGTGGAACAAAAAATTATATTATAAATAAAAGGATGGAGAAGAAGGAAAGAAGGAAGGAAGGAAAATTTGGATTCGAGGAATTGGAAAAATTTTGACAATATTTCTTCTTCTTCTTCTTTTTAATATTTGGATCTCGATCCTCGTTAAAAAAAATTTTTGTTGAAAAATATATATATTCTTTTCTCTGATAAAAAAGAGTGGAATGAAAAATTATATTATATATAAAAGAGAGGAAAGAAGGAAAATTTCGACAATTTTTCTTTTTCTTCTTTTTAATATTTGGATCTCGATCCTCCTGCTAAAAAAAATTCAAAAAAAATTTTGAATTCAAGAAAATATATATATTCTTTTCTCTGATAAAAAAAAGAGTAGAATAAAAAATTATATTATTTATAAAATTATATTATATATAAAAGGATGGGGAAGAAAGAAGGAAAGAAGGAAAATTTCGACAATTTTTCTTCTTCTTCTTTTGGATCTCGATTCTCGTGCTAAAAAAAATTCGTTTGTTAGGAAGATATATACATTCCTTTTTCTGATAAAAAAGAGTGGAATGAAAAATTACATTATATATATAAAAAAAAGAAAGAAGGAAGGAAGGAAGGAAAATTTCGACAATTTTTCTTCCTCTTCTTTTTAACATTTGGATTTCGATCCTCGTGCTAAAAAAAATTCGTTTAGAGAAGATATACATATTCCTTTCTCTAAAAATAATAAAAAAGAATGAAACGAAAAATTATTATCGAGTTTTAACTTTTATCAATTGATTATACATAAAGTTCTCTCGATTCACGAAAAAATATATTTCCACCAATTAAAACTATAAATTAATATGGAACAAATATTAGAAAGAATTAATTTAACAACTCCCTGTGAATGTTTCCATTCTTCGAAATTGATCGATCTCGAATTGACACGATTATTATTATTATCATTATTTCGATTACAAAAATAGAATTTATCTCGACCGACGTGTCTGAACATCGTCATCCCTAACGCTCTAACGCTCGCCTCTAACGTATCTCTGAGTCTCTGCGCTGCGTCAAAGTCCATTGATTCGAGAAATAAAAATAAAAAAAACCGATTGCCTCTTATTACAACGTGCTCTAAACACCATTTTCTAAAAATCTCGAGGCGAAAAGTTCTCTAATCCCCACAAGAAGAAGAAATTTTTCATCATCCCGAAATCAAATCTCGAAATCTCTCATCTCCTCGAAAGAGACGAGGGAACCAACTGATACGTATGCATCCCCTGAATTGGTCAGATAAAAATCCTCTCGAAGGAGAAACGCGTGGAGATAATTTTCTCGAGATACGAAAAACTTAGATGAAATAATCGGATAGGATATCGGAGAGTGTAAAGAACAAAGAATATTAATTCTCTTCGAAGAGAGGATGAGCCCTCGCCATGATCCGTCCAGAAATATATTTATACTCGAAGAGAATCGAGTGGATGACGGGACCAGTTGTGAAACCGATATGGAATTTACAATTGTAATTATTCGTTGATTCGACGTTTTCTTCGCACGTTGGATGGATGGGTATTCCAAGTAGATCGATTTGACAAGATCGTCGACGAAATGTATTCGTATCGTTTCGATAAAGGTTACGAGATCGGGAAGAATCGGGTAAAAAATCGTTGGATCGAGTTGAAGCGGTGCCGATCGACAACCGAGGGCGAGCCGAGGGCACCGAAGCGAAAATCGGCGAAAATAGGCGGCGAGATAGTGGCTGTCTCCGAAAAGTTGAAATCTAACCATCGACATCCCCGGCGAAGATTTTTTCGGCCGCGGATATTACGGGTGATCAGGCCGCGAATCCACTTACCTACCATGGTATAGGTTTTTCCCGTGCTCGTTATTATTCGAGCTATCCGTGATTTCGAGGAACGTCAGAAGTGTTTGGAACGTCAGAAGTGCTCGGAATCGGTTCATGACAAGCTACTTTCTTCCGTGGACACCCTGAAGTACGCCAACCTCGTCGTCGAACAATGAAAACTTTTCGCAATTGTTTCACACGTTCCATGGATATGAAAATTCCATGGACGAATTAAAGTCTCTCTCTTAAATTATATCGTATCAATATTCAATATTCGTATTCTTTTGAGTATTGGAAAAGAGATCTTCTTCTTCTTCTTCTTCTTCTGGTAGAAGAACGAAAAATTTTTCTATTTTTTTTTTTTTTTCTTCTTCTCTAATTTGTATTCGTGGAAGTCGAAAGATTAAATGCGGTCGTGAGAGTATATAATAAAGTGTGTTTGTTACCGAGGCGCGAACGTAAGCGTAATATTTATAGAAAGTGTGAAAATAGGGTACACTTGACCGGGCCAATTTCACGATAGTTACACATTTGGCCACGGATAATTGGTGGCGGTGATCGATCGCAGCCATTGAATCATTAATCACGAGGATCCAAGATAAGTCGTGAGTAAGATAATCGATACGCGCCCCAATTTTCTAATGCTCACTCTTTCACAAGTTTTTTTCCTGTCTCGAAATCGGTAAAGTAAACACAAATGATCGAATTTGAAATGACGTCGCGTCATGAAAAATCGTGAAATTGTATTTCATGATGACGCGTATAAATAAAACGCTTCGATTATTATATATGAAAATTGAAATTTTATATAAACTCTCGTTGGATAAATATTTCGTGAAATCAACAATTATTAACGAAATATCTTCGACGCGTTAAATTTTGTGTTCTTCTTTTTCGAAAATAAATAATTCGATGATTAAATTTTCTTTCTAATTTTATTATAACACGAACGAGAGTGTGAATATTATATCGTTCGTCTCTTAAATTCCATTTCTTAAAAAAATTATATAAGAATTTTTTTAAATTTCCCTCGCTATAACGATGATTGAAAAATTCTACGTAAAAGTTTTACGAACGAATTCCAATTCCGTCCACGAGTCGATAAAAGGAACGAGAAATGAATGATATAAAGTATTTGACGGATAAATTTGATAATCGAATTTGAAGGGTCACCCGGTATATCGACAGTTCTTCCCGCGGTGGAAGTTACGCTCGAATCGATCCAAATATGGATTCAATCAGCCCCAGGATCGAACCTGATGGGTCAAATTCAATCCACTTTTTGGCCACGTTCGAATGAGGAGGGGGGAAAGGCGAGCCCCCTTTCTCTTCTCTATGCCTCTTTAATCACGATATGTATATATCGTGTGTAACAGTAATTGTTTTACCTGTCGTTTTGCTCGCCGACGAATTGAAAAAAATTAATTTTGAAAATTTTCGATCGCCGTTTTGCCAACCATCGAATCGAAATCCGATGAGAAAAAATTACAAGGATCGAGGAATTTTCAATTGTTCTTGCTTTCTTATTTGATGGCGGTAATTTTACAATCGACTTCAATTAAGAGCACAAGTACTACTATTATCGATTATCATAATTATTTATCGTAATTTTCGATTTCAAAATAGAGTCCCCGAGTCGAGTCTCGAATTTCGCTCAAAAAAACGAAAATCGAATATTTAATTAAAAAAAAATTGTAAATTTTTCTTGAAACTCGAGCCGCCTCCTCGTCGAACGAACATAATAAAAATAATGAGATAGAAAGAAATAGAGGATACATCCGCAGAGACGCGTGGTTAAAGCATCGAGGAGATCGATTCGTCGATGACAACCGGTCATTGGCCAAGACCAAGTAAGTAATTAAGGTTGTTGCGCGAGCGGAAAAAGAAAAACGCGCACAAATTGTCGATATCGGGAGATATCTATTCTAAGATTACTTAATCTTCGTTTCTATCCTCTACAAATTCTCTACAAAAAGTAATTTTTCCAACCTTTTATTTATCATTGCACCTTTGATAAAATCGAGTTTACTGCAAATAAACTTGTATTAAACAAAAATTTAATATTATTCTTCTTTCCTCTCTTCAATTTATTATATCGAACCATAAGAAAAGAATTTCCTCTCTCTCGCGCGCGCAATATCGTTTGAAAACGAAAATAAAAAGAAGAAAGAGAGAAAGAAAGAAAAAAAAGAAAAAGAAGAAGAAAGAAGAAAAAAATCGTGGAGGTGACGACAATGACAGAATCCCATATCGTGGAAAGGCAGCGCGGAATGCGGGGAGAATTGGCGGGGATAAATCACGATGGAATTTAATTGGCGTGCCTCCTCTGTTCGATTTAGCGTTCACCTTATTCCAAAGTAAACGATCCGCACTTTCTGTGACATTAACGTTGCATTCCGAATAATGCTTGAATGGACGACGATATACAGAGAGAGAGAGAGAGAGAGAGAGATTCCTGGCCAATAAAATGTTTTCCAGTGGTTTTTCCATCGAATAAGAAATAAACATTTTCCATTGGTGGAATTGATTTGGTAAATAAGAGAGAGGACATCGGGTATGAATTCTTATAGTTTTAAGCTCGTTTTTTATGTTATCTATGAATTTTGGAAATTTCGAAGAGTTGTCGTGAGAAATACTCCTTGCAAAATTAATATTTGCTCTATTATGTATTTTTTAGATAAATGTTAAAGATAATTGTATAATATCAAATGCATTCGATAAAGAACGTTTTATTTTTACAAACACATGACATAAACGAAAAGATAAATAAAAAAATAATATTTTCTTAAAATTATGCAAAGAATGTTTGAAAATAAATTATATATCTACGATTAAATAAGCGATTAAATTGCGAATAATATTATCGTAAATAATAAAGTGATTAGAAAAAATAATCAAAATTAATATTTATTTTATCCTTATATTAGTGTTTAACGTATTTTTAGATAAATATTATTTTTGCGTTACGTTATTAATTGTGCAAAGAATGTTTAAAATTAAAATAAAATACACAATTACGAGCAAAATATATGTGTTGCAAATATAAATATAACCGTATGAATAAACCGTATGTGAATAAAGTGACGGATTAAAAAAGAAAGAAAAGTTGAAAGAAGGTTCAATAGACTATCTCAAGTATCAAAGGATCGTAGCAAGGATCGATTACACGAAAGTTTGGCAACAATGCAATTCATGAAACCACGATTCGTCACACCAGTTTGGAAGCGCTAGTGAAAACTTTCTGTGCTAAAATTTTTCGTGCATACCGAGGATTATACAATTTAGCAATGCCTTTACTTACTAATCGTAAAACGAATTATCGATACAGTTCACTGCCTAACCAACGGATCGAAACAAATGGCAAGAAGACACGTTGTCACGTTGAGCAAAATAAAATGGAAATAATGGTTCTATAAATCTTTGGTAAGATAATTGACATGTACGTAGCGTGTTGAGGATCAATAAGTGGTAATTAAGAGTGACGATCATCCTTCTTTGTTGTCCTGAAAAATCATTTCTGAACGGTTTATGTTCAACCATTACGATATCAAAGATTTTCTAGAACGATTTACCGTTACTCGATATTCTTTCAAAGAGCGATCATATTTTTTTTTTTTATAATTGCCAGACAAACCGGCCAACTTTCTTTTCATAATTAAATAATAACAAAAACGCATACTTTTCATGATATTTGATATTTATAAATATCGCGATAAACTTGTTCCACTATGAAAATGTTTATACGCGCATTTTTACGCGTGAAACTCGAATAGAAATTCGATTAAATTACGAATTTAACTAACTCGATACGAATTTCGAAAAAATCAGAGGAAACGATTTATCGAAATGAAACGAAGTGGAACGTTTTCGAGTATTTATCCACCCATGTTACCAAATAATTCATTTTTCAAATATCACTTTGAACGTTTCTTATTGCATTAATATATATACATAATTTTATTAATTGCATTTGCACGTGAATATATAACGATCGCATGATTAACGTTTCGTTTCGTTCGTTATTCAAAAAAGCACCAACAGGTGAAGAATTTGTGAATAATCTCGATCACTCGTGTAGGTGATGCAACGACGAGCGGAAGCTGGTTTTTTCACGCCTCCCTTTTATCATCTACCTGTTCCCTTCACGGTTATTTGCCATTACAGAGGAGGAGGAGGGCAGAGGAGGAGGAGAATCGCTTAGCCACTTTAACAGCAGATTAAAGTCATGGATCGTTCTCGACAATCGATAGACGGGAACGTATTTGACGAGCTTGCGAAAAATTCTCGTCTCGATCGCGTCTCTATTTACGAGCCACTTTACATCGATCGATGAATTACCCTCGCCTCACCTTTCTCTCCCTCCCTCCCCATCCCTTCTTCGCTCGATATATATCGTGTCTTTTCAAACTTCGTTCACAGAGCGAGCTCTATGATCGACTTTGATTTCTTTTTTTTTTTTTTTTTTTAA
>NW_025224135.1:3240691-3277431 GCF_014066325.1 Apis laboriosa
AGAGAGAGAGAGAGAGAGAGAGAAAGAGAGACGCCTGTTGCATCCGTGCAAACGTTGAACGTGGGTACATCGTACGACGATTGAATGGAAATTTTCTTTTTTTTTTTATCGATTCGTTAACAAAGTTTTTGCAGAGGAAAATGTTGCCTGAAATTAACTCGGGAATCTCTTTAGGCTTTTTTATTAATTATTTATATAATCGTCTTCGTTGAATCGCTTGAATCATCTTCGAATTCCAGTCTTCGCGTCCAGTCCAGGAAATGCACGTTGGAAATTATTCGTTTTTTTTTTTTCGACGTAATTAAACTCTTAACAGAAATATTAAGATGTATATAAGATACATAAATTCTTGAGTTTATCGCTTGTGAAAATAAAAGAACGTGTGAATTGAAAGATTTCTCCTAATCAAATTTTATCGCTATATATATGTACGTGCAATTATAATGAATCTCTAATATCATTATGTAAGAAGAAAAATTGGAACGTCGCGTATTTATTTTTTTTTTTTTTGCCTCGTTGTAAAATAATAAATTGATCGTAAATATGTGTTACTTAATATCACTCGAGATCGCTCCTAATAAATTGCAATGTACTGCGAGCTCGTTCGAACACGATTTTAAAATTTCGTGATAAATTGAATTATCAATGAATTTGCGAACTCGTGAATTCGCTATGACATTTCTTATCGGCGATTGAAATCGTTCGATCTTCGTTTCGTTTTTGAGATCTGCGAATATACAATTTTTAAATCGTATCATTTTTCCATACGTATATCAATAATTGTAATAAATTTTCGTATATTCATTCGAAACACGTAATTTGAAAAATTCGAACTTGAAGGACAATTTATAAATACAAAATTCTAATTTTTAAACGGTGATTATCAATTCAAACTTCTTTTAATCGATGATTCTATATTTGAATATAACATAAATCACAATAATAAAATTGGTGGTATAAAATTTAATTATATCTTTATTAATAAATGTAAAAAATCCATTTGTTCTTACTAAAAAAAAAAATAATAATAGTAATAATAATAATTCGGATGATCTTAATCTATGAGAAATTATTATTGAATAACAATCCTAATTTTAAAAAAGTTATTATTCTTACAATTATTAATCCTATATGAACAACGGATGAAATAGGAATAAAAATTAAATTAAATTAAGATACCAATTACAATACATTATAATAACAACCAAAAAATTATCGATATAATTTAAATAATATCTTGTAAATTATTATTAATCGTAATATCTCTCTTATTTTAATATAATTGATGCTAAAATTATAAATTCATGATATGAAGCTTTAACATGTGTTTTTAATAACCATCCATGAAGTATATATAATAAAGAAATTTTAACTAAAAATTTTCATACAGCGGATATATTGTATTCGTATTATACGCGACGTAAAAATAATTCGAGAAAAAGAAATCGAAACGCGAACAAAGTTAAATCAAATTGCCAATATATACCATTCTCGTAGAAAAATGTATGTATATATTCTTCTTTATTCCCCTTTAATCGATAATCTTGATAATCTGGTTATTTCGAATTATTTCGAAGTTCCTTCGAAAATACGTGGCATGGCTGGAAGAAAATTTTACACGACGTAAAAATAATTTGGTAAAAGAGAAATCGAAGCACGAACAAAATTAAATTAAATTGAATTAAATATTATTGATATATACCATTCTCGTAGAAAGATACGTATTCCCCTTTAATCGATAATTTTAACAATTTGGTTTTTCGCGGGATAAAATATTCGAGGAAGAAACATATTCCATGTATATGTTTCGAATTATTTCGAGGCTCCTTGGAAAAATTGATGTGGATGGAAAAAAATTTTACTTAAATTCACAATCTTGACACAATCTGACTGTTCACAGAATAGAGTAGAATATTCGTTGGCAAAGTGCCAAAGAAACACGTGTATACGTTTCGAATTATTTCGAAGTTTCATCATAACAATTTTACACGACGTAAAAATAATTTAATAAAAAAGAATTTTATTCGAAGCACGAATAAAATTAAATTAAGTTAAATTAAATTATTAATTATATTCTCATATTCCTCTTTATTCCCCTTTAATCTCGATTATCTGATTTCTCAGAGTAAAATATTCTTCGATAAAGTGTCAGAGAAACGTGTGTACATATTTTCGAATTATTTCGAAGCTCCTTGGAAAAACTCGGTTTTCAAACGGACGCGACGCGTGGCTATGAGTGGGAGGAAAAAAAAAAAATTTTTTTTTCAACAGCCGAACGGATCGCGTTACCCTACTTGCAAGTGGGTTTTACAGTCGATTGGTCGGCGCAGGAACGATCACGAGAGTTAATGCATCCTAGCGGATACGGTTCGCTAGACTCGATCAAACGTGGAACCGGACCGGTTGAAAGTTAATTCGACGTTATGGCCGATCGTTTGTCATACGCGATCGAACGAATCTTGAAACCCGTTGCGTTTCGTCTATCCGGGGAGCAGACAAGCTGCGGTGGGTGGTCCCCGCGCCTGTTATTTCGCTTATCCGCGCGATTACAGCCATTAATTAATTTACGTGGCTCTCTCTCTTTCTCTCTCTCTCTCTCTTCTCTTCTTCTTCTCTTTCTTCTCTTTCGCCTCGCTGCGTTCCGAAGGAGAAAAGGAAAGTCGATCGTTTCTAGGATAATTTCTAGAAATGGGATAATTTTAAAAATCTTATCTCTATATATCTTTTAATTTTAGATCGAAATTTTAATTTTTTTTTTTTTTTAGTTTTGTTACTCAAAAATTTCGAAATCTGGGTACAAATAATTAATTTGCGCTGTTTTTTCTTTTCCTTCTCGTTTAGACATATTCCTTATAAAAAAAAAGGAAAGTTGATCGTTTCTAAGATAATTTCTAGAAATGGGATAATTTTAAAATCTTCTTCAAGATTCTTTTCTGAATTAATTCGAAAATTTCAAAGAAATCTCGTCTCAATATATATTTCTTTTAATTTTAGATCGAAGCTTCAATTTTTTTTTTTTTTTTACTTTTGTCACTTGAAAATTTCGAAATCTGGGTACAAATAATTAATTTGCTCTGTTTTTTCTTTTTTTTCTCGTTTAAACACATTCCTTATATAAAAAAAAAAAAAAAAGAAAGATTTCATTCGTTATTTTCGTGGTTTGAAAGTATCGAAGCCTGGATGAATTTTTACCTGAACTTTTAGATTTAATTTAACCTGATTTCACCGATCCACTATAATTTAATTTACATAACACGGAAAAAAGATGAAGAACTTGTTATAAACCCAAAAAATAAGAAACAATATATTTTTTTAGATTTGGAAATATATCTGGAAAAATCAAAATATATCCCCGCCTCTCTCGAACGAAAGTTTCGAATCGAATTATAATCGCCGCCGGTTAGATTCGCCAAACTTCGAGAAAGATTCGAGGAAGAATCTTGGAGACATTCGATCTGTTCGTTTTCGCGCAGGAATCGATGCGACAGATGCGTATTCGATCGTCGTTAACGTGTGTTCGATGCAATTTGAAGCGCATAATAAACGAGTGCTATGGTGCTCCGGTTGATCTGGCACAGCTGCCGCCGCCACACGGCGAAGGTCGTATCGATTCTAAAATCCACGGATGGCCGACCCACGCGAACGAGTTCGTAGGCCGCCGCCAATTGCGGCTACCAGCTGCTTATTATCCTGAAACTTCGTTCATCCATCGTCGTTCGAAACATCTTCCGTCGCGTTATTATGATGATCGGATTTTCTTTGAGTAATTCTTTTAATTCGATGAAATGGAGAAATTTTCGAGATTGTTGACGCGCGCGTCTATTTTTAAATTGATTGTAAAGAAATTAATTTTTTTTTTTTAATTTTAATTCGATCGACACGCGTTGTAATTTCCTTGAGAATCTTGAGAATAAAGAGAAGAGGGTTAATTTTTCTATAATTTTTTTTTAAATTATATACTCGTTGTTTTGAAAGAAATAGTTTCTATTTGATTTAGTTAAGTTTTAGTCTTTTTAATTTTCGCTTTGATAAATAATTTCACGAGCGATTTCTCCTCTTCTAAACGGATAACGGATAAATTTTAACAAGACGAGTTGAAAAGAACGAATCGTTCTTCTCCTCGAGTTTCGTTCAACAATGTTTCTACAATTTTTTCCAATCGAAAGTATTATTCCCCTCTTTTCTTTCAATAAGTAAATAACGTTAAGCCCCTTCCATTAGCCCGATTCCGAGAAAAGTCGTAACTGCCATCCTCTTTCTCTCTCCAACCACGACCCGTAACTAAATAGAAAACATCTCTCCTTCCTCTTAACTAAATCGCTGATCGCATTTGTAACGTCCCCGATCTCCTTCACCTTCTTACCAAAACTTAATTTTATATATCCTCTCGTATCGAAAATTCTCGTGAAAATTGGATAAACTTTTCAACCAAAATACGCTTAATAATTATTGAAAAAATAATATTAAATTATCCACGTATAATTTTCTTGAGCGAGAAAAATTTCAATAATTTTTTTCTCTGTTTCTTTTTTTTTCAACGACAATGTGTTCGATCTCACTTCGCATACCTTATTTATGTGTATCATCGCCTCTCATAAACGGCGGGTACATATTCGAATGAGATCGTAAACCGTCTTCTGATCCGCGATATAATCGACATTCCCGGCAAATCGGCGCATATATCGCGACGATGCACTTTGGAAACCGACCTTTCGATTTCCATCCGTCGACACACGCGTCGTTCTCTCTCTCTCTCTCCCTCCCTCCCTCCTTCCCCTTTGGAAATCCACGATTTTCCACGCTCCTTCGTCACACCACGCCAGTGGTTACGCTCCGTTTGTAACTGGGACGGGGGAAGGGTTCATAAAACTGCCGTGATATCTCGCGATATATTCGAAACGGCGAAACGTTTCAAAAGGCCAGATAAGAGAGTTCGAAACATTGGTTGTTCGCGATGACTTTTGCGGGCGCAAGGGAAACATTGGGGCCGCGTGCAAAGGAAGGAGAGGGGGGAAGGGAGGAGAAGGAAGAAAGAAGCGGTGAAATTTAAGGGGGGATAAATCTCGGAAACGGTCAGAAGGAAGAAAAGTTTTTTCCAGGACGAGTTTTCGTTACCGTTGTGGATGAAAGATCATTGTTATAAGCGAGAGGATACAAGGGAGAGGCATAAAAAAAGAAGAAAAAAAAAAATGTTACTTAGTCCTTGGAAACGAGCGGGGAAAAAAAAAGTGTAATTAATTGGCTTAGATTAATCGTATGCATCGAGATACGATGTAAATATATTTACGTATATTTCTGTAGTATAAATAAGTGAGCGTTTCTTTCCTTTCTTTTTTTCTTTCTATCTTAAATATAATTATAATAATAGATGAACGTTTATTTATAAATGCGTAGCATGATTAACGTGATACATTGATAATTATCACGCGTTTTGTACGCGTTACGTTTTACTAGTACTGCGTCATTATTTTTTTTCTTTTTCTCTCTCTTCGCAATTACGATATCTCATTCTTATTCCATCAGTTTCACCAGGGATAATTAATGTCAAAGAGGTAATTAAAAAATTCGATCTTGAAAAAGATAGATTCGGAAAATTATTGGCGCCTCTTGCATTCTTTCCGCGACTTTCGACCAAGTTTCATCATCAAGTTTAGAAGGCTGAAAGAAGATAAAAGATAAAAGTTGAAGAACGGGCAGCTTTTTTTCCCAAGAATCTTGGCAACTCTGCCGACTTCTTCTCCACTTCTCCTTCTTCTTGAGGCAAAGTTTTTCTCGAAAGGAGCGCGGTAAATCCTCGATGCGAGGTAAATCCCCTCTAATAGATTCGACGCGCAAAGAGTAAGAGTGGACAGAGCTCGGGGAAGCAAAAAGGAATTTTCATAAATTGGCGACTCAATGTTCCTCGCTCGAGTAATTAAAAACGTAATATCTTTGCCTCGAATATTCGTTAAAGTTATTTGTTTGTCGAATTTGTCGCAACAAGGCGTTGAAGAAATTGCCCCGTCGTGATTAAGATCGAGTATTGGCCTTCTCAAATATATCGCGTAATTATCCCGTACGAGTGGCTCGGAACGGAGAAGTTTTTCCTTCGAAAAATGGGTCGAAATAAAACCGAGCGTCAGTCGGAATCGAAACCAGACGTCACTCGCTATGAACGATCTAATATATTATAATTATCAACCTGTTTGAATGAACAGCGAACGAAAGAGTGACGCAACAACGAATAAGTTGAATTGAAATTTTCGCAAACGAGCAAAAATTGTTTATCTCGATTGGTGATTCTTACTTATATAAAAATCGTAAATAAAACTTCTCTGCTCCTTTGAATGTAAATTCAAAATAGTTGTGTTCCGTTTCACGATACACGAAATTTACGCAACGGTCTCGAAAAGAATTCCATTCTCCATTCTCAAGTTCGAGAGGATATTTCGTTCGAGAAATATTACAATGAGAAAAGAATTCATCGAGAGCATCGAAAACGTCAAATTCGACGAAAAATCTCATGCATTTAAATGGATAACGCCGAGGAAAATTTCGTTCCTTCGGAAGGGAAAGGGATCGATACGATATAGATCTGAAATATTATTTATGAACTCGTCGAAGGAAGAGAACAGGCGTGATCTCGAAGGAGAAAGAGAGATACGTGTATATATTTATCGCGGTTGACGGGAGTATCGATGCTGTTCGGAGCATATTTATTCGCGCGTGGTAGATCCGGACAGTGTGCATGCGCGCCTTCTGCTATGTATACGGGCACTCGAATAAAGACGAGCGCGGGAAAAAGAGAGGAGATGCGCGACACGAAGAAGATTTATGCGCACGCAACACGACTAACGAGCAACGCGAATTTACGGGCAAAAACAAACGGGGACGAAATTCGAAAAAGAGAGACTGTCGACGGTCGAAGAGAAGGAGAGAGAGTCTTGGTCGACAAGGTGCCTACACGATTTCCAACGTGTGAAGGATGTATGTGTATGGTAGGTAAGGGGACGAAGGAAGAAAGGAAGGAAGGAAGGACAAAAAAAGCCGAGAAGCGAGAGCGAAAGATATTCGGGAGGAAGGCGAGAAATATAATTTGACGAACAAAGTTGCACGAGAAGTAGGGAGGAGAGGAAATAGTGGCGCCCGAAGGTAAAGGGCAAAAGCTTGGAAAGGGGAGGCAAGGGAGAAAGGGAAGCGAGCGGATAGAGTCGTGTCGAAGGAGCGGCAAGAAATAAAGGAAGACGGATTCCTCGGGCGCAAGGAGATCGCGAGAAGGCGAAAGACGCGAAAGAAGGAGAGAGGCAAAAAGTGGCGGGAGAGGCGGGTATATATGGCGCGAGGTAGAGCGAAGAGAGACGAAGAGGGAGAAAGAAATGGACAAAAGACGCGGAGGATAAAAAAGAGCAACGGATAAGAAGGAGGTGGCGAGGGAGATGGGGAGGAGCGGGGAGGAGGGCGAGAGAGAGAGAGCAGGAGAGAAAGAGCGAAACAGGAGAGGGAGAGAGCGATCGACGGAAAACGGGTCCACGGCTTGGGTGGAGGAACTAGTCTTACCTAGTAGATTGCCCTGTCTCGGTTCTCGGTCCGTGCTTTTGCGCCCGTCCAAGGTAGGAGGGAACCTCCGAGTCCTCTCCGTTTAACGCATAACCGAGGCAAAGAGGAGGCGGAAAAGAGAGGCGAGATCGAGAGCCGCGTAGTAGTCACGCGTAATCCCGTGTATCGTACGTATATATATTATGTGTACACGTACGCGTATACGTGGATAGAAGTCGAGAGAGTCTCGTGTGTATATGTATATAGCATAGGAGAGCGGGAGGAAGGCGAGCGCGCACAGGGCCACTCGATCGGGAAGAGAGAACGAGATGGAGAGAGAACGGCGGAGAGGAGCGTGTGTGTACGTAGCATCGGAAGAGTGTACCACCAGACCGCTAGTGTTGTGACGGCGATCGTGCCCACGACTTCTCCGCCGGACCCGGCATCCGTGTTCCGTCATTTCTGTTTCCCTCTCTTTCTCTCTCCCTATTCTGCTTCCCCCTCCTCGCTCTATCTCCCTGTCTCTCTCGCCTCCTTTCCGTCTTCGTACCTGTCTCCCTCCGCGACTATTATCCTTCTTCCTCACTCCACCCACCCCCCAAACATCTCGTTCCCTTTTCGTCCTTTCCCGCTTGCCGCGTATCTCGCTTCTCCCTCTCTCTCTCTCTCTCTCTTTCTCTTCTCTTCTCTTCTCTTCTCTCTTTCTTTCTCTCTCTAGACGTCTATCCCATTTCCCTACAACGTTTTCTCTCCTCCACGGTCCTTTTCCTTCGCTTCTAAGGTTCTCCGGTGATCTCTTCTCCCCCCACCTCTGGTCGCAGCAGGCGGTGGTCCCTCGCACTCCCCCTACTCGCGGTATCGGGCCCTCCCCCACGAGAGCGGTTCTGGAGGCGCGCGTTTTCGTGATCCACATAGCCACTTCCGGCGAAAAGTGAACCGTTGGGTGATGAACCGGCGGAGCTGATGAACCGCCGCCACGCGAACGTCGCTCGTCGTGAAAGAGGAGGTGGGCCCGCGGGGGAGGCAGGGAGAGAGAGAGACTGTGCGGCGGTACAGTGTCGAGAGATATCCAGTGTGTTGCATCCTCGTCGCGATTCGTTTGTGCGGAGCAACGTGCGCGCAGGTGTTTCGGAATAGTGTGCCATCACCGCTGTTACCACGTGTCCACTACGCGATTCGCCACTGGTACGTACACGCAACCACATCTATTTCCCCATCGAGTATTCTCGTTTCTTGAAGAAGAGACGATATTCGATCGGTGTAGCTGCAAAACGTAAGAAATTTAATAATTTACGTTACGAGTATCGGAGCAGATCTAGTTCGAATTTAGACAATTTAGTTATTGATTTATGTGTATATGACGACGATATTGTGACGTAAAGAGGAAATGACTAGCAATAATTATCCGTTTAGAATTCTGATAATCGTTCTTTATGATCATGCATTGTAAACAAATGACAAAATATCAGAATTAAATCGGACAATTGACTCTATCGATAAAATGATGTAATAAAATTTAAATTATTTTCGATGGATTAAATTAAAATTATATTTTGAAAAAGTATAGCGGATAATTCGTAAAAATTACACGTGACAAACCTGATTTATCGTGCGGAGCGTGTTCATTAAGCGGCTTCACGGGAAACAGAACGGGCAGGAATTAAAATCTCTTAACATGGATCGAATGACGCCGCCTGTCGCGTGGCGAGGGGGTCGCATTTAAATAAATCACGTCCACGGTCACGTTTCCACAGAACGTAAAATTACGAGCAAATTGGATAAAATATCGAGAGGGTAGAATCTGTTATTTCCCATCGTATTAATCGTACAATGAAATTGAAAGTATCGCTTCGCGAAATGAATTATCACGAAGATCTTCTCGTTTCACAAAGTTCTAACGAGATACGATAATTAGATCCACAAAATTCGAGCACATGGCGTTATATTCGCCTTTTATTCGAATTTGCCCTCTTTCTCTCTTCTCGTCTCTCTCTTTCTCTCTCTCCAAAAAAACGTAACCTCGCAAACTCGTTTCAAAGGAATTCGTTAATTTTTGCGCGCACTCAGGTTTCGAACTTTTGAAATATTTACAAAGCCACTCTTGAATTCTATAAAACGCAAACGCGTCAGGGAACGTGAAAGGCGCAAAACTATGGTGGCTTTTTTCCCCCCCAAAGGGGGGGTATCGAACGGCGGGGATCGGTAGCAACTGGTTCTCGCAACTTCTCGTGACTCGCGTGATTTATCGCGTGCAAAAGTGTCAACAAGAGTAAACCGTGTGTAGTCGGGCTCGCGTGTGTCGTTGTGCGCCGTGGGGGCGCCCGCAATTAATCAGGAATCCGAAAATTATCGACAGAGTTATGGATATCCTTTGTACACGGGCTGCCCACTTTACCTCGTGCATAGGATTAATTTTCACGAGTGCCGTCGGCTACCGTCTGTTTGTTGTTCGCTTATTTGGTGATCGATCGCGAGAATTAGCTGGTTAATAGGGACAACGAGAAAGAAAAGAGGTCTGATGAGGTTAGATATGGCGTTAATAGTTGCGTTATTTACCTTTGGAAAATAATTTTGTGAAACAAAGGTTATAATTATCGACTGTGTGTCTCGTTTCGTTACCGATAGTGCTCGACTTTTCAATTTCAGTTATTAAACCATTAAACTCGACGTGGTGGAACGAGGCTGTTAACGTTGATGATACATCGGTAAGCGAGCGAGCATGAAATCATAAAGCGGTTGTTCCTTTTGTACGGCGATATCGAGTTAACTTTGTCTTACGCCAACTTGACACAGTAACGGTGTTGAATGTTTGATTTTCATTTTCACAAATTACTCGTGGCCCGATTATTTATTGAACGTTAATGAAATTTCTGTACAATATTTGTCCCGTTCCGATGATACTCCGTCAATTTTTGACGTCAATATCGGTGAACATCTGTATCCTTTTAGGTTAGCTTACGCGCATACCCGTGACTTGGTTCGTTAATTTAACGATATTCGTAGCGATTACCACGATCGCAATCGTACACGTGTTTCAATTTTCGTTCGATTGAACAGTATCGATGTACGAAACGAGATATAGAGCTACGATTTAATTAGAAAAATAAAGCGGAGTGATATGCATTGACCGAAAGCAAATCGTAATTAATATTTAACTAATTGCAACGAGTTTTTATTATATTACGAACCTTGCACTTTTAATTCAATTATTCGAATCTCTCTTGTAAAAATAATTGTAAAGATAAAATATCGCATAAATCGTTCCTTTATATTTTATTTTTATTTAATTTAACAATATATTTTTCCATTATCATTATCGTTTAATACTTGGGATAAAACTTTATCCAAATAATCGAATAACGATTTAAAACGATTGTTCGACAACAATTTATATTCGATAATAATCTCGTAGAATTCTTAATAATAATAACAATATAATCGTATATAAACGTCGCATGAACTGCTCCCATACGTTCAACAATATTCCCACTACACTGTAAAGAATTGAAAATATTATTGGTCATCTCGAATATCAAGATTAAAAAATATCGCATTAAAACAATATTTAAAACATTATTGTCAATATTTTCCTCGATATTATCGCCAATATCATTAATCGTGTGCGGTCTCTTCGAAAATGTATATCGAAAATTGACTCTTCTTCTTTGCAGGCATTCCATCAACGATCCTTCTTAAACGAATCTCCAACACAGTGTTTATTTACGATACACGATAGTAAGAGCGTAGAAACCTCGTAGAAGAGACATTAGAGCTTTTGTCCGTGTACGACGACACGTCGATTCCCAGCTTGCAAACTTATTCGACGACGTGGCGTTTCGTGAAATTTATCGACGGCCGCTTACGTGACTCGCGTCACTCGCGCTGGGATCGATAATCGAATTGCGAGATACATAGGAACGACTAATTAAAATTCCTCGCGGAGAGGCGAGTTCCACGATCCTACCGATTATTTCCGCTTTTCTGAACGGATTTCAAACGTGTGCAACCAGCCTTTCAAATGCAAATATGGATTTCTTTGTAACTCGTACGTCTTCATCGCGCATATCGGGAATAAAGAAGAGATGATCGTAGGGAAGAGGTTACTCGGGTTTATTCCCGTTCTGGGAACAACTTGTGAAATGTAACTTGTAAATTGTAATTGTTGCGAATGAAATACGGTTCGTTTTGTGTCAGGAGTGCAAAGAGTGCGCAATTCGATAACTTATGTAAGTTTATGGTATATTGAACATGAAGTATAATGTAAGGTAAATATTTACTGAAAGATATCAGTCTCTGATCTTAATGATTTTTTTAACATGTGTCAAGGTTATCACGGAATAATGTTGTATTTACTTGATGATCATTTATTATTTAAAAAATTATTATCGAAAACAGTTCGAGTTTAGGTTAAGTTTAGGTTAGGTTAGATTATTTATTTGTTATTGTTGTTGTTCAACATTAATTATCTTATCTTAATTTTAAGTTTAATTTCATTCTCAAATCAAAATTAAATAAAAATTCATTTAATTGTTAGTCGATTTGCATTGGGTTTAGACTAATCTTTTTAATTTAGCCATTGTCAATTGTTTATAACGATAAACTAAATTATTTCGACGAAATATTTTTGTTAATAATTTTTTAATAAACAAATCTGACAATTTTTCACAACATTATTCAAAAGAATTATTACAACAATATAATATTGCAAAATAAATAATTAGATGTCAAGAATTATAATGACATAAATAACGTAGAAATTATTTTGAGAAATTTATATTTAGAAATTGATATTTAAAAAATAACTTTCTTGATATATTTTTCCATTTTAATAGTACATTATTGGCTTTAATTTGTGTCACTATTACATTAAGATATCAATTAACTTAAAATAACATAAAATTATAATACTATCAATTAGATTTACTATGATTCTCATTCTCCTTCAATTAATCAATTTAAATTTATCAATTTAATTTAAAATTAAGAATAAAATAATGATTATTTATACATTCAAGAAATTTATGACTGGATATTAAAAAAAAGAGATAGATAAATTAATAGATGAATCAATAACGAGTAAAATATAACGAAAATTTAAATATTTCCCACCAATTATTTTTTTTTCTTCTTTTTTTTTAGAATGATAAATACTGAATTGAAAAAATTAAATTTTTTGTAGGAAAGGAACTGAATAGAAATAAACAGTTTACACATGATGATGCAACAAGAACTATATATAGGTAATATGTATCGTTTTATTACTCAATTTAAAAACTATTACGATTCTCATACATTTATCGTGCTCTTAACGACTCTGCAGGCATCATTCAAGTTGATAATATCGCTGACAAGTGAATCACGAGGATGTATCAGTTTTTCACGAGAACCGTAGAGAACAGTAAAACATAGTATGTACACGTTTCTGCTCGTAACAGAAAGCGCGGAAATGGATCGCTTATGACGCGAGGAGTATCTTCCTTACACGATTCGTTTAACGAGGCAATATAAACTCGGTTCGAAACGTGAGACGAAACGTGAGAAAATAGCGGAAAAATTACGATGAAATTTCTGTTCGTTTCACCGGATACGTACCATGGACGAATCTTTTCCGTTAATTGGAGTACTTGGAAGCTTCCGTGGAAAATTTCTTGCGGCGTTTCACGTTCCAAACGTTCCACTGCTGATCGGTCGGCCGGGTAATATTACACGAAATAAGAAATAACATCATTAAGATAAGAAAAATATTAATCGTGTTAATTAATAATATAACGAAATATTATTTTTAATATACACTCGAAATGATTAATATAACGTATAATATAATCATTTTCTTCGTTATTATTCGATGATTATTATTTCGATGAAATTTATTTCGCTCATCAGAGAAACAGCGTTCGTCATTTATTAAAATTCAGATTTATATGGACCACCGAGCGAGTTACATCGGTAGTTTATTATTTTTTTTTACATTTTTTTCAATTACTTTTAATTAAAAATTTATCCTTTAACAATTTCACTTACAATATTTCAATACAAATACTTTCTCAAACAAATTTTCAATTACATTTATTGGGAAAAGAAACAAGCTGAAATCATTCTCAAATTTCTTTATATTTTTCTATTTTTCAAATACATTGAAAGAAGAACTTATTAATTTATCCCTTTATGCTATTTTTAGTTGCAAGTTATTTATCTCGAAGAACGAGATAAATAATATATAAATTAAATAAATAATATTTATAAATTATATATAAATTATAATATAATAAATATATAAATTAAATTCCCAAATGATTATTATATTAATATTTTTCTCACTTTTCCAATCATCGATACCATTCAACTCGATACCAATATTTAACTTAACACGAAGAACAATACGATACAAGAAAAATCAAGAATAAAAAAAAAAATTTTCACGGAAGCATCCTTCTGTAAAAAAAAAAAAAAAAAAAANAAAAAAAAAAAATAGAAAAAATTAGGTCGATGCCTCATTTCGAGTAAAAGAAATTCATGGTTTTATCGCATACCTGTCGAACTAATCGACGCGTACCAGACGCTTTCCTCGCGTCATTATGTTGTTACACGGCTAATAATAACGTGAAAGCGAAACGGCGGAGGTCCTCGTCAAGCCGGTTGCATATCAAATCCCGAGAGGAACGAATTATATCGCGCTTAATGATCGTGCGTTGTTTGGAGAACGAAGGGAACCGCGCAATTATTAAATCGTTAAGTCGGACCGTACCTACACGAACCCGGCCACGGGCGCATCCCATAATACTGTGTACACCAGTGGTTCTTGAATCTATTCTTCGAATCCAACCACTTTTCACTGTATAACATCAATTCGTCTGACCAGGATCACATAATAATAATAATAATAGTAGTAGTAATAATAATAATAATAATAATATAATTGACGATAATTTGTGAAAAATTCTAGGTAATAAATACAAGGAATACTGATATAAAAATATTATTGATGTAAGGTTACCTTCAATTTCACAGAATTTTAATCTTTCTTCCAAGGTGAATGAAATTGACAATAAAAGTATGTATAGCTTAGGATATACTTTTTTTATTAAAAAATTCTAGAAAATTCTTGACGCTGGTTTAATAAAATTATGCCAGAGAGCGATTCTCTCTGGTGTAAGAATCACTGACACGAGGTATCCCGCTCGTTCGCTTGCTCTTTTAGTCATAAAACTGAACATATCTCTAACATCCCATAAAATTAATAGAAATCTACATACCTTTTATTAAAAATTATAGAGAGATTCTAAATAATACGTTTCTTGAGGAATTACAACTTGTCCCGATCGCTTCGCTAACGCGGTAAAATTAATATAAATTAAATTTTTACAAAAAAAAAAACGATTGTTCAAATTGTCGCTACGAACTAACTTTTAACAAGTTTTAACAAGTTATATTTTCAATACTAAATTGAATAAAAATAACATTTTTTTTATATAATTTTAAATTATTACAATTAATGTAATTAATCCTTAAAATTTAACAATTTATAAATAATAAATTTTAACGCGTGCTTTTCCATTAAAAGAATTGCGGAAAGCGTAATTTCACGCAGCACGCCTCGATTTTTCGTCCAAGAAAACCACTGCCATAGAATTTCCATTACTTGTTTCTTAAATTATCGTTAACATCGTACAACGTAATTTCTACCTTTCGTGGCCTGATCGCGCCGACAATTTTCCACTCTGGAACTCGGCAAATAAAACGTTAACCCCGGGTTTGTGTACGTGCGTCCGATCCGCAATGAGAAACTATCCAAGTGAAATAATTACTTCTTTCTTGCTTGTGGGACGCTCGCAGGACGACGAGGATGCGAGCGTTTCTTTTTTTAACCTTTAAAAAGAAAGAGAAAGAGAGAAAACTAACTTACCCGTCTCGCGTGATCTATATATGTGGTAACAGATTACACGGTGGTTTAACCGTGGAACAAATACCGGCTGAGCTACAACAATCTCCTCCCAAGGTTTTTGTTATTGAAATAAACAGAGGCAGCGTATCTCAACCCTTTGTCCATCCTTTATTTCATCCTTAATTATTTAACGTTTATTTATTTATTTATTTATTTATTCGATGCGCGTTTTAAAATCTTTAATCTCGAGTTTTATATGTACACGCTACAAAGTTCAAAGTTAAAATGCTCGAACAATGTTTACTTACTTCGTTAACTCGTATCACAATCGATCGTCGCTTTTTCGTACAACAATTTAGGCTCGGTTTGGCGTTGTAATTATTGTTATTATCATTATTATGTTTTGAGGTAATAAATTATCGAAGTAAATTATTGTATCAAGTTCAACTATTAAATTTTCCTCACGCATTAAATTTTTGGAAATAAAAATGATGGACGGAAATTGTACGTAATTATAATTGTTTTAAATACGATTTAAACGGAAGGAAGAATTAAATTTTATTTAATAATATTTAGAATCGATTATTGTCCAAAATAATGGAATAAAACAAATATTCCAATGATAATTTCCTTCGATTTTATGTTTTCACGAATTGAAATAATTGTTTACACACACGCACATACACAACGAATAAATTATACGAAATTCACGTGTCTCGAGTCGATCAACGAGTCTAGTGGATAGATAAATTCATCGAAATAAAATTCTTCTATTCGAGGATGGGCAAGGAGAACGGAGAACGACTGTCGTTTCCAATTTCGAAACGGTAATAGATATGAGTTACAGCTTGGCATCATTACACGTATAGAGTTTACGGTGAAAAATCGTTAAAGCTATTTAGTTAGGCCAATTGCCCCAATTAAACCCAATTAAGTTATTATTGCAAAATGTTGCGATCGTAAATTCTAATAGCTAAGGTCGAAAGACAAAGACACTATTCAACTTTTCAAGGATTTTTTTATTTTTCTACTATATCTTATATAGAAAATAATTACACTTGGATAATTATTTTTATACGACGACGAAATAATTTTTTTTTTTATTTTTTTTTCTACTATATTTTTATTTTTCTTTATATTACTTTATTTTTCTATTATATTTTATATCGAAAATAGTTACATTTGGAACGGGTAATTATTTTTATACGATGACGAAATAATTTTTTTTTTGTATCTCATATTCTTTTATGTATATTTATACATAATCAAGAAATAAATAATAAATAAATAAATAAAAAATAGAAGGATTTTTGTGTAGTAATCCTAATAATAGGAACGAAAATTAAATAATAACGTAATTTATATATAATTTTAGGAAGTAATTGCAATTTTGTATACAAAAGATTGGTTAAATTCTTTGGCAGGAATCGAGAAAAATTTGCAAAATCTGGAAAACAATGAGGTTCGATCGATTCGTATCGACACACCATCTATAAATCGATCGCGAATCTTTATTCGACGAAAAATCTTCGCGATCATCGTATTTCATTCTTATTGAAATAATAATATTTTTCAGAATGAATAATATAAAGCTTAATTCCAATTATTCGAATTTATCCTCCATTTTTCCAATCTCATGCTTTATTATGCTCTCTTAAAAAATAAAAAAAAAATAAAAAATAAATTTCGCTACGAGTTTCACTTTCGAATCGAATTTTATCCCCATAAAATTATTTATTATACGCCAAACATGAACTAAGCAAATTAAAAAATCGTGAAAATTTGTGGAAAAGATGGGAGAGAGAAGCAGCTCCGGAGGAACGATTTTTACTTATCCCGCGGAACTTTTATTACAATAATAACGGTGCGTATTAGTTCAGTTCGTATTAGTTCAGCCTCTACGAAAACAAACGTTCGTTCTGTTTATTCAAATTTATCCTCTATTTTCCTCCCTATAGGGATCTTAATTTTTATCCGGATGGAATAAGTTGGAGCGAAAAAAAAAAGAAAGAAAAAAAAAGGGGAGGAGAAGGACAAGGATCGATCGGAAGGTTGGCGAAAGGGGGATTTTATAAGGTACGCTTCATTATCATTGCCCGGAGCGCCACGTTTCCTCCTTCGTACTTGCGCGCCCCCTTCTTGCGTTTCATCGATATTAATTAAACTTGTGCGTTTATCTTGGGCGGCCATCTTTATTATTATTATTATTATTATTATGGCCGCGTCTGAATGTGAATCCCGAAGATTTTATTAACGTTTTTTTCTTTTTGAAAACGAACAGAGACGTTTCATCGTTTGAAGCGAATATCAAAGATATCGACGACGATGACGAAAGTCAAATACGATCTATCGCGTCACGTATGATTATGCTAAGCGGTGCGCCGGTATCGCTCCGTAAAATCGATTTATCGTCCGCCTTTTCCTATTACGCCGCCCATTTTTAATTCCAGACACTCGCGGATAAAGTGTGAACAGGAAAATCCGTGTTTATCGCGCCTAAAATATAACATCGTTCTCGAGAATAAATGAAAATGAATCGCTTTGTTGGATAAGTTTTTCTTTTTTTTTTTCTTTCTTTCTTTCTTTCTTTCTTTCAATGTCAAAAGAAAGAATCGCGCGCAAGATAAACGACCTGTCTATCGTTCGTCGAGAGAAATAGGGAATAACGGTTTCTTGCTGAAAATTAAAAAATAAATAAATAAATAAATAAAATATATATAATATAAATATATAATATAATATAATATTAATATATAATATAAAATTATGTTTATATTATTAATAAATCTCTGTCATATTTATGTTTCTATTTCTATTCAATTAAGATCGGAGTTTTAAAATTACAATTATTAAAAAAATTATCCCTACGTTTTATCCCGTTTTTTAACCTAACCTAACAAAAATTTAAACCTAAATCATAAAAAAACGTACATAATAAATAAATTATTATCTACATTTTTTCGAAATATGGAAATCGTCTCTTTGCAAACTTCGAACTGTCTTAGAAAAAAAAGAAAAAAAATGAAACAACAGCGACTCGAGCGATTATTTAAAACAGGACGACTTACCCTAATTTATTCGAGAGAGAGAGAGAGAGAAAAAAATCGATCGAACAATTTCCAGCGCGCACGATACTTGCTTGCACAACGATCAAAACAGAGTCGGTATGTTTTCATCCGGCGGAATAACTTCATCGGGCACTCCCGCTCTCGGCTACTGCCTGTCAATTAGCTATCATTAACAACATCGGCAAATTAGTCGGAGGCTAAGTCTCTCTATTCGTAGGAGTAAATCCCGTTTCGAGTCGAGTTCCACTTCGTTATATCCACTTATTATTCCCTCTCTCTCTCTCTCTCTCCTTTGCTTTCTCGTCTCTCACCTCTTACTTGGAGCGTTATTACGCATTTTCACACGCGTTTTGCCCACGCGCTTGCTCCAATCCATTCGCTCGAATGCATTTCCGGTGCCTCTCACTCGCGTCATCATCGTCATCGTTGTCGCCATTGACAGCCGTTGTACACGTCACCGGCCCACGTGCGCCTCCTCCCTCTTCCACCCGAATGCCTCCTCTCTCAACAATTCGAACCTCGTTTCTTCCGTCTCTCTGTTCATTGCCCGTCGTCTTTGAAATAAATTTGAACAAATTCCCGATTCGATCGAACATGGATGGATGTATTTCCATGTGTGGTGTGTGTAACAAGATGATGTGAAAAAAAAAAGAAAATATTGGAGCTAAAGTAAATAAGCAAATTTATTTCGATATCCTAAAATTTCGAATTATTTTTTTTTTTTAAATAAATTTCAATAGATTCGAACGTTTTTAATGTGTTATTACAGAGATAAAACAGGAATGATGCGACGAATTTATTATATGAAAATTACGATAAAATTGGTCGAATCGATCGAATTTTTAGAGAGGAATGATGTATATCTACGTATAGAATCAAAACGTTCTTTTCAAATTTTGTCCGCGAAGTGTATAAAATCCCACCCTCGATATACTCGGGATACAAGGGATCTCGTTGTACACGTTGCGCACAAGCAAGACAATTTCTCATCGAGTTGGAACGACGCGTCGTTAATCACCGTGATGATGCGCGCGTCTTGTGTGGCGCATTACACGCACGACAACTCAATTCGGCCGACATGGTTACACGGCTTTAAAACCGCGCCTCGCTTATAAATATTCCACCGCCGTTGTCCAATACGAGCGGTACTATTGTTTCGTTGACGCTTACCTCCGTCACGCTTTCGTTTCTTCGACTAACTTCTTGCTCCACAGTTTTTTGAGTATAATAAAAAAGATGATTAACAATTTTTTTTTCCTCGTATAATACGTGATAAAGTATTGGATTCTATAGGATTCTAATATTTATCGATCGAAATTTTTTTCTTCCATTATTTTCTTGTCAATAAATTATTATTGGAATTTGATCCTGTGGAATCAAGTTTATTATAATTATTAAAAATATATTTTCGATATGATTATTAGATGATTATTAGATCGTGAATATTTTTGTAAAATTAAATTGAATGTTAAATGGAATTGGAAAAAATGGAGTTTATATTATAGCTTTGAATATTCTTTCCTTTTTTCTGCATATACAAACATCGAATAAATTAATGATCGATGTTAATCGCGCGGATCACTTTAATGAAACATTCAGATCAATGTATGTGTGTGTGTATATATATATTTGTCAATACTTCAAGGTTCTCGATATTGACAATACGCCAATCTATTTCTGCGAATGTTCAATAATATTGATAGAATTACGTATTCCACGTACGATATAATATTGAGAACTTGGTAATATTGACAACTTGCATAAATCGATTGCCTGAATATTTCTCCAAGATAGAATCGCTCAAGTTGCAGAAATCGATCGATTTAAGTTACCACATCTGTAATTAAAGTTAGTTAATGCGCCGTCATTTGTCATCGTTATAGATACAGCCAGTCGACGACGAGTTTATTCAATTGACGGTATATGGTATTTCCATCGATAGTATCTCTGGTATCCGATAGTGGCCTAACGAACGTTCGAACGAAAGTTTCGATCGAACGAATCTTGTTATGGGAATTATTGTCCCTTCCAGAACACGAATACTCACGAGTTTCTGTACAGGAGGATTGATAAAATTTTCCAGTAACGATATCTAGGTTGTTGCCGAATGTTGCTACTGGCTTTTTCGTATTTTGGAACAAATTTATTTATTTTGACTGTTTCAAAGAATTAGTTTTATGTATCTTTGAAGAGAAATTGGATAAATTGGAAAATCTCGATAAGTTTAATTTAATATGCTCAGAACTTTTAATATCTTTTAATTTAATCTGAATTGAATGACATTTCAAAATTTTTAATATCATGTAATAACGATGGATATAATAGTGTGAAAAGTTTGATAAGGTTAACTTAAGTTAATTCTTTGCTAATGAAATAAAAAATTCAATTTAATAAATCTCTCTATTAATCAAATTTCAATCTTGGAAATTTTTAGAGATATTTATATCTTTACAATTTTTAACATCTATATCTGACAATAACTGATATCTCAAAATTTCTAAAGATGAATATAATAATGTAAAAAGGCCTAATTTAATTCCTAACCTAACATAACCTGATCTTTTACTAATAAAATATGAAATTTAATAATCGTTTAATAATCAAATATAATTGTAATGCACAATTGCACAATTTTTATAATTTCCAAATATTATTTAATCTATTTTAAAAAGATATTTAATAATAATAATAATTTTATAATCTTTTGCAATCAAGGAATTGTTAATAGATAGAAGTTTTCAACAAATTTGTTTATTCTCCTATCACTTTATCTATTTTAAGAAACTAAATTTTTAAAAAGGAATTGGATAATTTGAAAAATCTGCAAATGCAAATTTAATTTATATCCTTACAGTTTTTAACATCTATATCTGACAATATCTATATCTGATATCTCAAAATTTCTAAAAATGAATATAATAATGTAAAAAGGCCTAATTTAATTCTTAACCTAACATAACCTGATCTTCTACTAATAAAATATGAAATTTAATAATCGTTTAGTAATCAAATATAATTGTAATGCACAATTGCACAATTTTTATAATTTCCAAATATTATTTAATCTATCTTAAAAAGATATTTAATAATAATAATAATTTTATAATCTTTTGCAATCAAGGAATTGTTAATAGATAAAAATTTTCAACAAATTTGTTTATTCTCCTACCACTTTGACTATTTTAAGAAACTAAATTTTTAAAAAGGAATTGGATAAATTGAAAAATCTGCAAATGCAAGTTTAATTTATATCCTTACAATTTTTAACATCTATATCTGACAATAATCTGATATCTCAAAATTTCTAAAAATGAATATAATAATGTAAAAAGGCCTAATTTAATTCCTAACTTAACATAACCTCATTTTTTACTAAAATATTCTTACGGAATAGAAATATGATATAATTGTAATTGGATAATTTTTATAATTTCCAAATATTACATAATCTTCCTTAAAAGTAAAAAAAGTATCTAATAATAGTAATAAGATTGAATCCAACGGGTATTACAATTACCGATATTCGATAATTTACCTTTGCAATCAACGAATTGTCAATCGATTGAAATTTTCAGTTTGAAATAAATTTAACGCGCGTGCACGCGCAATTCTACGTGTATCTATCAACCCTTGTCCTAATTAGCAACAGAAGGGTGGCAAACGGTGTGGAATACCGAAAGGGTTTGGGGAAATCAAAGTCAGTTGATTAACTCACTCTCTCTCTCTCTCTCTCTCTCTGTCTACGAGATCAGTAATTAGCCACGCGGGGATAGCTATCAACACGAGCAAACTTCCGATACATTTGCAATGGCAATTAACATTTATTTTCTCCGTGCTCTGACTTCGAATCGATTCGATTGCTAATTTTTTCTTTTTTCTTTTTTTTTTTCTTCGTCTTAAGGTCGCCTCTTTTATTTATCCCACCGATTCGATAGTCACAAAGAAGAGACGCAGATTCGATTATTATTCATGAGTTTCTTTGTTCTTCGCACAGTTTCCAATTACCGCGAAAAATAATTGCCTTGATTTCAATCGAATCGATTGATTATACATACCAACTGAAAAAAAATAGAAAAAGTTGAGTGAATTATAATTTCATACAGGATATTTAAAAAAATTTAATTAATCAAATAATTCGTATATTCACGAGAAACGAAAAAAAAATAAAAACCTTGGAAGAATCGTGGATGAGAATCTGCTCAAATCGATCAAATTTTCTTGCCACGATTATCATTCTCGGTGGTTGGCTCGCAACAATTTTCCAGCATTTTCCAGCGCCCCCTGTGGATAATATAATGAAACTGTAGCGCCAAATAATTGGGAACGCGGGGACACGCGATAATATAAAATAAATCCGGCTATTCCGGGAGGGAGGGAGATAGGTACGGTTGTATCGAGTCCAATCACGAGGCTCTCGTTCAAATCCGATTACCATAACTACCGAGTATTACTCCGCCTGACCACGAGGAATCTCGCGTAACAAGCTTCATACCTCAGGACGCAAAGCTGCTGCTACGAAAGCATTCCGTCTTTTCTATCCTTCCTTCCTTCCTTCCTTCCTTCCTTCCTTACCGACCAAGCCGGAATTCAACTTTAATTTCTCGATCCTTCTTTTTCGCGAAGTGTTAGATATTCGTTTCTTTTTCTCGTTATTCTAAGCCAATGAAAAACTCACCACTCTTTCTCTCCCCGTAGGAAAAATAATCTGAGAATCGTCAATCTCGAACATTTTTTGCAACAACAAAGGGGAACTCGTTCCAGTTTTAAACTTCTTCTTTCTTTCGAATCGATCGGTTTGGCTCTGTATCTTTGAAAGCGAGTCTCTGAACGTTTTATTGTCCTGATGTTCTAATCCGAGCAGTTGGGTTGTTTCGAACGCTCTTTTTTTCTTTTCACTCGAGATTAAACCTCGGATTTGTCGTCTCCCTCTGTTCGGATTTTTGTTCGGCGAATGGTGGCGTGTTTGGATTCTAAAGTTAAAATTTTATCGTTAATAATTCGGGGGAATTGTTGGGATCGAATTTTTTTAACTTTAGAGGAATTAAGAAAAATTCGAATGAATGAAGATTGAGAGAATAAATTAAACGAATACTTCGATCTTTTTTTTTTTTGTTTTAATGTCGATGTAAAATTATCGAAAATATACTTACTTATTTCGACAAATTAATTAAATAATTATTTTAATAGTTTAGAAATTTCGTATCGATTAGTTAATATTTAAGCGATAAACTAGCTTTTCAACTCCACTTGCACAATTTAAGAACATAATTCTTCGTCAACAACGTTATAATCTCGTAAATTGCATTAATTTGCATTTTTATCAAATTAACCGTGATAAAAATTGTGATGACAATTTATACGATGATTTATATTTATTACAGGTGAAGGAGAGTGAAAGCTCACGTTGGCGTGTCCCGGCCTTACTGCAATCATGCGTTATCCACTGATGCTTCAAGCGTTCATCGTCGTTGTGCATATAGTGCCAGAAGCTCGTCTCCATCGTCCAAGGGGTGAGTTTCTGAAAAATGTCCAAAAATTTATCAAATATGTTCGAAAAAATACGTTTGAAACTTTTGGCAATTAGCTCGCTCGATTCTTTAAACTCGACACCGTGCAGTTCGAATCGGAACAGAATAGTCCCTCTTTCTCACTCTTTATCGCTAACCTTTGCGGTGTTGTCATTTTTCACGCCTTCACGACGCGGCGCGGGACATCATTTTAGTCGATCCTTCGAGAATAAAGATACGTGTGACTCGAGGGAATTGGAAGGAAGGAAAGTCTTTTAAGATTAATTTATTTCCTTCATCGATTCGAAAAAAATTATAAAGAATTGATGTAAAGTTTTTTTGAACTTTATGATTTTACATATATATATATATGTGTGTGATATTGCGATCTTTTTCTTTGTTAAAATGAAATTTATGGTCTATCTATTTATGGCAAAATATATTACATATTTATTTTTATCGTCAAAAATATATAGTATTCCTTGTTTCGAATAGAAAGAGAGAAATAGATGGATTTAAAGAGAATATACGCAATATAGGCATTTTATACGGGATTTATGAAAAGAGATTACGATAAATCAGTAATTTTATACGATTGTCAAAACACGTTCGAAAAATTCGTAGACCTCAAACCAAGCTTAATACGATCCATCACGCGTCACGAACCCGACTTCGAACAAGTCGAGTTGGCCACAGAATCGTGAAATGATAACGTTTCATACAGTGCAATTGCAACCGCACAATTTTCACGTCACTTCGTACGCGATTCAAGTTCGACCTTTTTTTTTTTTCTTTTTCCCCAAAACAAGGACAAATAAGACAAAATTTTATTGGACACTTTCCATCCATTTCATTTTCACTTCGTGTAAAAAATCTTCTATTAAAAAAAAAAAATTGCAAATTACCATTTTCATTGAACTTTAAATCGCTCTCTTAATCTAAATCAGGATTGAATACAAAATTAACTTTCTCTCAGAATTATTCCAAGTAGTCATAATCACCCTTCTACATTTATTTACTTTTCCTTTTACCAATTTAATGTAAACGTCTCGATAAAACCAATCGAGATCCAAATTCGAAATCTGACGAAAACATAACAAACCTTGTCTATTAGAAAAGAAAAAAGAAACGAAAAATTCTAGAACAAAGAAGAAACCGCTGCACTTCCCGTCCATCCTCCTCTCTCTCTCTCTCTCTCTCTCTCTCTCTCTCTCTCTCTCAACGAGTAACGAAATCCGTAACGAATCCAATTGTTACAACCGCCGCCATTTTTTTTCCAGATGGCGCTCAATGCTTTTCAATGCAGATGAATCTCGTAAATATTTATTCGGTCTCGCGTGGGCGGTTTGGCGTGAGACAATGCGGCTCAAGGATTGGCCTGTCATTAGGAGGCCAATTATTCTCGATCGGGCGAAAATTACAGCGGAGGTGGCGCCCGTTTGTTGTTGTTGTTGCTGTTGTTGTCGCTGGGGAGGGAAAAACAACGCGTCAATACGACACGCGTAATCCGTCCATCCTTAATCCCGCAATTATTGACACCCCTTCTTTCCTCCACCCCCCACCACTCTATACACCGCCCACCCGCTCCGTAACGACGATCATTAAGGCGTTATTAAGCGATGGAGGAGGGGGGGGAGGGATTCGTCACGCATACACACACACACACCCTCTAATTTGAAACTTAACGCCCCGGAATTCGAACTACGACCGAACCTGGCCAAACTTGGAATTGTTCCCTCGAAAGTTTTGGCGTGGGATCCGGTTGGTCAGATCCGGTTTAAAATCGTCGTCGTGGTGGGAGGAGGAGATATAAACTTTGCGCGTAATTACTCGCTTGTTTGCGCGGAAATTTTCGGAAATGCTGCCCGTGTTTGGTTTTTAAAGAAGGGGGGCAGGAATTCGTGAAAAGTATGCGCGAGAATTATATTCGTCTCGAAACGGAGGAGGAGAAGAAGAAGAAGAAGAAGAAGAAGAAGAAGAAGAAAAAGAGGAAGAAGTTCGTCTTGTTTACGAACATTTTAATTTCGATTCTATTACGCGTAATATTGGAAGATACGATTAGTTAGAGTTTGAATTTTTTTTGGTTAATTGAAATTTCTCTTGAATGGAGGGAAAAATGTGGAGCAATTTTTTTCTTGGAAAATTTCTTTGACGAAAGGATAAGAAAGAATGAAATTTTTCCTGAATATCGATCTTTCTTACTTGTCGGCAATTCGAGCTCTTAAAACAAGGAAGCAAGTTTCGCAAGTGGCGAATATTTTTAGCTTCGAAGCGATATAGTTATAAATAGAATCGGTGCCAAGTAATCGAATCTACACGTCACTTTCGCGATTATCGTCTCTCGTTAACCGACGACGACACGCGGCTGTCCGTCCTTGCCGCTACGTTTTTTGCCGGTGTTCGTTGTCGAAGCGCATTCGAACACGAGTCACGTCACGCTCGTCGCGGTCTCGAAGGATTTAGAGAACGTTGCAATTAAAAAGAGATAAAAAGGAAAAAAAACGCTTACGCGCGCAGCGTGCCTCGTCGATCGCATTGTCCTCGCATATAATATTTTCGCTTCGAGTGCGAAATTTTATTTTTCTTTTCTTTTTATCGGGGACCGGTTTCTAAAACGCTATCTCTCTCTCTCTCTCTCTCTCTCTCTCTCTCTCTCTCTCTCTCTCTCTCTCCCCCCCTCTTTTTTTCCGACCTAGAAGAAGAAAATGGACGGGGCCGTTGGTGGCGCCAAACGTCTACAAAAGCGACGAACGAACGGAAAAAAAGAAAAAGGACGCTCGAGCGGAGCAATAAAACCGAGCGTCCATTCATGGTTGGAAACCTGTTGAAAAATCGTTCTCTCCCCCCCCTCCTCTCTTCGAACAAGCGCTCGCCGATGTGGATGCGTGTTATACGTGTTTCGAACGCGTGGCCAAGCAGCGTTCGAAGAATAATCTCGAAATGAAACGAGAGGAATCTTAAAATCCTCTTGCAATCCTCCTTTTTCCAAGCTCGAATCAACTACTCGAGACGATTTCACGCAAGAATCAACGCGTGAAACTTTTATATTCTGATATTTTTGCCGAATATTAAAATCTGTATCGTTGTTTCGCGAGATATTTTAATAACAACGTGATTACCAAGATGCATCCTCGGTTTCCCAATTATTCTTATCTTTCGTTCGTTCTACATTCTTCTTACATTATTTCTATTTTCATCGCTATTTTTCTTCCCTCTGTCATCAATTTCTTAAGAAATAAAAATAATTTCGTTATTCGATAACGAAAAATCAAACCCATCGAACTAATTTCATTCCACGTATTCCACGTTTACAAAACTCGAAAACTTTGAAATAAATAATATTTTTATTCCCATCGACCGTCTAACTCGAACCAACGCCGAAAACGGTCTAATTTGATATAAAAAAATCTAACCATTCTATAGTATATTATTCCACGCTTTATAAAATATGTATTTAAAAATAAAATATATTATTAAAAAATATATATATTATTTTAAAAAATATAAAATATATTATTTTAAAAAAATCAAACGAACTCGAATTGCCTTATCGATCTAATAAAATTAGTTCGAGCGAGGATGAATTTAATTTTTCGTTATCGAATAACGAAATTATTTCTATTCGTTGAGAAATTGATGCCTGAGAGTGCAAAGGGTTAATTGTTATATAAGATTCAGGGGTAGATTTTTCGATCTCAATCTCTCGGATATTTCCAGAATTGAAAGCATGTATCGAATCGGAGTTGGAAAAATTAAGTTTTGAGATTGGCCGCCAACCACTTTGATCTCCACACGCTTGGTCACTCGGAAGTTTATCAAGACTGTCATCGCCTACTTCCTCGCCTCAAACCAACGTGTCTTCCATGGAAGGGAGGAAGGGCGAGCCCTCAATTTTCCAACTCTTGAAAAGTTGGGAGATCTTGGAAAATCTTGCGGAACTTCTTAAGCCGATATAAAATCTTAAGTCCATGAATTACGCAAGCTCCTCGGTTCGTTCGCCGACCGAAGGATCCGGAGATATTCTTCTTGGATCGAAGAGTGGAAAGCGCTCTCTTTCTCTCTCTTTGAAACTTCGAAAATGCTAGAATCGATTTTGTATCGAATCGAGGTTGCATACGGCGATTAAATTACACCGAGCGTAGTCGAAACGATAAGAAAAAACCTTTTCGAAAGCTGTTTTCCTTTTTTTTTTTCTTTCTAAATAAAGCGAGATACAAAGGAAACAATTAACGCTCACGCGATGGCTCGCGCTCCCTGTCCATCAACGTCCAAAGTATCAGCTGATAACCGAGTGATTAATGCGAACGCCGCCCTAATGGATGACGCATTTGGAAGAGTGAGAGTGAAAAGAAAAATAAAAAGGAACGCGGATAAAATCTTTCCTCGTTCACACGCGGGAACGTAATTTTCGAAAATGCAAAAGCAATTTGTGTAATTGCTATGAAAAACTTTCTTACCTTCGAATTATATTCCAAAAAAACGTATTAAAAATTCTATATTCGTTGGACCGATATCTTCTGAACAAGGCTTGTCTTCCGATTCGAAACTGTTCCAATTTCAAAAGATCTCGCAGCACGGTTTCAGATTCAGATCTGTGAAAATAAAAAAAAAAAAAAAAAGGGAGGAGATCAAAATCAAAATTTCCAAGCGTGTTTGGAGAAAAAGAAAAAAAAGATGGAATCACGGAAGGGAGAAGGAGAGTGGAACAAACGGGAGGCGAAAATATAGGGATCGGTGGTAGCCGCGATTGGCGCACCTGTGCTGTTGCCGATGTTCGATGAATGCTGGAGCGGGGGCGATTGGGCGTGGGCCGGGTACTACACGCTCGCTTTTTCTCCTCTCTCTCTTTCTCTCTCTCTCTCTGCTTGTCTTCGCGAAGGATCGGGAGGAGGGAATAAAAGGCGAGAGAGGAGCGTGGGCCGCGATTCCGTGGTGCAATTCCGAAAACGCTGAAAAACGTGACTCGACGTGGCCGGTTGTTGCTGCTGCTGCTCCTCCGTCCACGCGTAGGCACGCTCGATGACGAAGCGTTATCTTTATTTTCATTCAGAAACCACCGGGCTTCTCCCCTCTTCCTCTTCCCCTCTCTTCCGCTCCCGGCCCCGTTATGTAAACCCCGAGCCTCGGCTTATCGTCGAAAAAAACTTTTATTTTCGGACGCCCGAATAATGTTTGCGGTGTTGTCGATGTTTACGGTCAACGTGCGAAGCGGGATCATTTTTCCCTAGCGATTTGGCGAGAAAAGTTTTTATTAATTGCAGTAGCACGGGTTTGAAAATTTAATAAATTGAAACGTAAATGATAATTACGATCGTAATGCTGGTTGGAAGTTACATGAAAAGCGGATCGGATATAAATATTAACAAATAATTGAAGTAATTCGAGATTTTCAACTTGGTTATTTTTTCAATCGGGTTAATTATTCTCGATTCTTGGATGAAGGTATTGATATTGTTACGTGAATTTTCTGTTTTAGAAAATTGTTTGAAGATACGATAATTGGTTTCGTATTGCGTTCTATAATATTTCTATAAATTCTCTAAATATCCCTCTTTTAATTTTTTAAGAAAATAGGAAATCTTATCTTGAATTTATCTTGTTACTTTTATAATGTTTATAATTTAAGATGATTAAAGGGTCTCGGCTCTAGGGACTTTAATCCGTTCAAATAATAATAACTATTCAAATCAGGGGAGCCTATCGCCGCCAAAATTCCAATTTCGTATGCAGGATAAACGTTATCCGAGGATTGTCAGAGTATTAGAGCAAATAGTAGCGATCTGTGTTTGCTCATAATGCGTGCGAATACTTGGCAATATAACGGATAATGCGATAACCATTGTGACCATCATCTTATAACGATTGATCGTTTTAAACGAGATTAAACTACGCGACGAATTTTTCTATCTTCTTTGAAACGAATCTTAAAAAAAAAAAAAAAAACGAACCTTAATGTGAATAATTTCTACTAAATTTCTATAAAATCTTTCGTTTTAAACTTACGACGATTATTCCTTAAAAATTGACGATACTTGCAGACAAATTTTTTTCTTTTATAAAATTAAAAATATTCGAAGACACAATAAACTCTCTATCGAACTCTTTATCAAATTTTAATTTCAATATTTCGATATTCTCTTATGACTCATCTTTAAAAATAAAATATTACGTTTACTTTTTTATTATTTACTTTATATTAAAAATGGATTGTTACGAGATTACCATAAGAGAGAGAGAGAGAGAGAGAGAGAGAGAGAGAGAGAGAGAGAGAGAGAGAGAGAGAAAGTCACGAGTTTATTTGGCTATCGCAAAGGAGGGTCGTAGATCTGTCGAGAAACGTTGGGAGACACTGGGTCAGAGCATCGCGATTCGGTTAAGACGAGGGAAGAGCGAGCACCTGCGGGGGCAGACGGTACGTAGGACGAGACTCGATCGGTAATAACGAATGAAACCCACGCCTCCTTGTCTCGAGAAGTGGCATCAGAAGTGATCCTTTTCGAGAGATACCGTCCTCCTCCATCCCACCAGCGCATTACGCTTTCTGCAAATCTTGCCGCGAAGCGCCATCCCTCCTTTTCTTAAATAGGGTGAATCGATCTCTTTCTTTTTTTCTCGTCGAACGACGAGACGTGTTCTTGTTTTTTGCCAACTAAATGTGAATTGTCTTCTAACACTGGAAATTACGGATCTCACAGTAGTTGAGTCTTGAATATTCAAAATAAAATTGAAATGTAAATTTTAATTGCAAGAATTTTGATAGATTCGATTATCCAATGTTGATTTATAATACGACGAATTTGTTTATTAAATGTACAAAAATCTAAAATAAAGTATTCATTATATTTAAAGGGCTGGCATTTTTTATTATCTTTACATAATTCGTTGCAATCGAATGGCGTGTGAATATTTTACGAATATTTATTTATTTCAAGAAATTTAATTTCGTAAATAAAAGATTAATTACACGGTCGAAATTTTATTTTATTTGTCACTTTTGTAAAATCTCTATAATGATAAAAAATATGAATTTTTTTATTTTCACTTCACAAAACAAGCCTCACGTTTTATCGAGATTACGATGGTCCAAGTTTTACAAGATGATACGCTTCGTTGCACCAGTTAAATTTACCACCTTGGTGTAGAATTCAAACAAACTTGCCCCGGTATCCCCTATTAATTCAACCCTCGACACAAGTCGTGAAACCGAAAGACAGATCGCGCGCGGTATTCGCATTAATTTCGCAAAGTTCCAAGTCTCGAAGGAGCGCAACGTCTTAGTCGAGGAGAGATTTTTCCTTATTCCGACTTGTACACGTAACACTTGTAAACTAGCTGCCACCGTGCGTCTTCACCTGGAGACAGCGCAATAACGGATTTCGCGATTTCCCTCGGGTCATCCGGTTACGATATCGAACAGTCGATAAAACTTGTTGTCTCCTCTATAGGGACAAAAGGGGCGGCATTAATTTTCTCATCGAAGATCGACAACGTCTACATGGAGGCGAATACGATTTTCTTTTCTCCCTCTCGTTTCCTCGTTCTATTTGACGAATGTTGTCGCGAGAGAGCAGGAGAAACGAGCGCGACAATGCGCGATAAACTGGCATGGCAGATTTATATACGTATAAAGTAGCAAACGATTGGAAACTGGACTCAAGTTGAAACGTTGTTGATCTTTTCGCGATTGCGTAGCGGAGAAATATTCGTGGATATTCGCGAAATATTTGAAACTTGGTTGGATATATTGAAAAACGAACGGTTGCGTGTCCCGTAAACTCTTACCCGTTTTCGAGGTTATAAATATAAAAGGTATAAATAGTTCTGTAAATGAATAACTAAAAAAAAAAGAAAATATGTTTAAAGTTTTTACAACCTTTTTACAACGTATTTTATCGCATACGTTGATAACTTTCGTTTATGGAATACCAGGTTTTAAGTATCTTGATGGATAAAACAAAATATATATATATCGTTCGTCTAAGAAATTGAAGATGATCCTCGTATCTCGAAGAATATTTTATCCGTAGAAAATATTATCGAATAACCTGTACGACATTTTCAGTACGTTAAGATACTTATTTTATTCTCTCGTTAACTTAAAAAAAAAAGGAGGAGAAAAGAAAAGATGGAGGAAAACACGCGCATTACGAAGGAACGAATCAAATCTCAAAGCTTCTCTATCAAGTTTTTCTAAACAGCGTTCGTAAAAGTTCGATATTGCGTAAACATCCGCAGCAGTCCGCTCATTACTGTCCCTATACCCGATAAGACACGAAGCCTTACTCGCACTAAAAAATTATTCGCAACACGCTACTCGCTATCTGTCTCGAGCTTCTCTTCGTCAACCGCACCACTTTGCTCTCTCTCCTCCATCTTGATTGCATCCTAACGTCGCGCCATCGAGCGGCGATAAAAGTAATCGCGCCGCTAACCTAAAAATTCCTTGGCATTTAAAAACGAGGCAGGGAAGCAGGATCTTATCGCGACATTACTACTGTAACTGAACAGGATTTAGATAAAATATGGGAAATAACACGCGTTCGCCGTATCCCTTGGACTTGGGAGAGGGCGCTCTGTACACACGTAAGAAAGAAAACACGTATCTCGATGCTTCTTGTTCCGTGAAAACGGTCGGGGAGATAAGATGCGTTCGTGCGGCGTGTTGCAACGCGTTAACGTGTCCGCGTAAATAGCCGGATTGTATATGGAATTTATTGGGCGGAGCGAAGATAGATGGATTTTGCGGCAAAGGCAACGGGCATTGCGATAACAATTCGTCAACCGGTCGTCATAATTTACCACGGGTGATAAGGAAGATTCACGGCAACGGTGGAGGAAAGGTTGTGCTTAGGGAGTCGAGGAAACGTTGTTTTGCTTTTAGCAAGGGAAGATATTGCCTGTGATAATATATTTATCCTGTGTGGATGCTCGCGCATTTCACAGGCATGAATTTATAGACACGAGATTTGGAAATATGTCGGTCAATGTGGTTATATTAAATTATAGTATATACGCATATAGTGCATTTTTTTTTTTTTTTTTTTTTTTTTTTTTNTTTTTTTTTTTTTTTTTTTTTTTAACGAAATGAAACGAACGAATTGGTAAAATTCTAATTGGCTAATTTTAATGTGTGTGTTTCATACTGTGAAATTGGTTATTTCGCATATATAGCGACTAGCCCAGTTATTCCGTGGAAACGTTTGGAATAATTCTATCCGGTGTGTCTGTCGAAATACATCGAAATATCAAATCAGAGACCGTGCACGGACTGGAGAGATGCAATTGATTTGCCTATGGATTTATTTACCTAAACGTGCATACATCGTAACATTTCCAGAATGAAAATTTAATTTCCATAACTCTGAGCTCCTATACCTGAGGTAAACATTCATTCGATACGCTTCGCATTCAAATATATTTTTTACATACATATTTTTCTTCGATTAAATTTCGATATGCTCGAACGGTCGGCGCATATACGCGCGCACCTCTATATACACGCATATACGTATAAATCGAGGTTCGAGAGAGGAGAGGGATCGCAATCTTTATTCGCGTATTCCCATAAATCCATCGAGCCGAAAGTAGCGGATTTTTCACTTCGTCAAAGCCGTTCCACACCCGTTTCGATCCTATCTGCGAAAATGCCTGCGAGATAATTAATGAAAACCGAGAACCAACCGAGAGAGCCAATGGAGTCGTAGATCGTGCAAGGTTGTGACAACCACCTACGTGTAAATCAACTCGAACCTGACTGGAAGAGAGAGAGAGAGAGAGAAAAATTCCGGAATCGTTTACTTGGACGAGTTCGAAAATTATATTCGAATTGATTAACAAGGAGCGGCGTGTCATTTAAATTCACGCCACGAATCTCTCGAAGGATTCTGTTTTTTTTTTTTTTTTTTTTTTTTTTATATATATATATCGGCGTATCTCCACTGTATTTCTGAAATTCATAGCTGGATTTTAATATTCAACCGTTTCAAGTGTTTCGATAGCGCTGACCCGTTAAAGGCGCGGCCTGGAAATAATTACCATGAAACTCTCGAGACTCGAGGGTGCTCTAGTTCACCGAACAAGACGTGTCCGATCCACGGCTGGCACGAGCCTTTGATCATTCTCGATACGTATACACCCGCTATCGGTTTAACTTCTTTCTAAGATGGCCTTTGAAATTTAGCCGTCGCTAAAGAATCCGTAAATTAAAAAAAAGAAAAAAAGAAGAAGGAGCGATACGAAAGATGAAAGGATTCTTTTGAATCGAGAGTTTGCGGCAAAAAAAAAATCGCTTTTTTTCAAGAAATAACGAAATAATTGTTTCTTTGATTAATTTTGTCAACTTGATAAATCATCGAGATGCGAATTCACGAAATGATTTAAAAATTTGATAGATAGATAAATCTGTAGATAAATCTCTTTCCCTTTTTCTATTCATACGTAAAGCGATGTAAAACTTTTTTTTAGGTTAGGTTAGATCTCCGAATTGAATTTATGTGTACCTTTCTCATTCACAGACAACAAAAAATAAAATAACGATACGTCAAAATTTGGCCATCTATTTCGAAAAATTGAAAAATTGTCAAGAAATGGATTCCCTTTTTTTTCTTTCTTTTTTTTTTTTTTTTTTTACTGGAAAATCCTCGATTCGAGCAAGAGCGCGCACAAGCAATGTAGCTTTGCATCGCGTTAAGGAACAATGATTAAGTTGTATCGGCATGATTAATGGCCGTGGTTGACCCAAGCCCTGTCCACAGCCGAGCTGCGATGAATACCCGGAAAATTGCTCGGCGGACTGCGAGCGCCGCGCCGTTGCTCCACGCCGGCTGAAATTAATCCTTTTACTACTGAATGTTTCCTACCGCCACTCCATTTCGTCCGTCGCCCGATCCTTCCTCCTCCGTGAAAACTCGATTAACGATCGTTTTTTGCGCTGAGCTTGAAATACTGCCTTTATACGTTCCTTTTTTTTTTTCTTCTTTTTTTTTTCCGGCAAAACAACGTTCGAAATCGTATATCCGTACGCGATGATTATTCTTTGAACGAAAAATAATAATAATAATAATAATAATTAAATTTTATCGTTTTATCCTCTTGATCATCAAATTTTTCGTGATCGTATGTAAACTAATGACACGTAGCTGAGTTTTCACTCGTATCCCATAGGTATAAATATTTATTTCTAATTTAATCGTGTATGTTATTGAATTACTATTCTTAAAAGAATGTTATTATCCTATATTAGTTAACTGTATAATATTTTGGTCTTTATATAGAGCTTTTATTTTCATTTCTGAGATATAAATATTTCTAATTTAATTGTGTATGTTATTGAATTATTATTCTTAAAAGAATTTTATTATCCTATATTAGTTAACTATATAATACTTTGGTTTTTATATAGAACTTTTATTTTCATTTCTGAGATATAAATATTTCTAATTTAATCGTGTATGTTATTGAATTACTATTCTTAAAAGAATTTTATTATCCTATATTAGTTAATACTTATATAATACTTTGGTCTTTATATAGAACTTTTATTTTCATTTCTGAGATATAAATATTTTTAATTTAATTGTGTATTACTATTGAATTACTATTCTTAAAAGAATTTTATTATCCTATATTAGTTAACTGTATAATATATATACTTTGATCTTTATAAAGAGCTTTTATTTTCATTTCTGAGGTATAAATATTTATTACTAATCTTATCCTATATTAATTAACTTATAATACTTTGATCTTTATATATAGAGCTTTTATTTACATTTATCGATATTATTCGTTCACGATCGCGATATTCGAGATATTTTCATGGCTCTTTTATTCGATATTATTTTAACACGACGCAATCGATGTATTAATCGGCGGCTTCGATCACGGAACGTCTTCTCGTATTTAATCGCGCATGCGGAATCGCCTTGAAGCGCGATTCGTTTTAATCGAAATCGCTCGGTTCGCCGTAAAAGCCGAGCCATCTGTTGCGCTCGCAGTTAGCCTAACGCGATTTCCTTCACTCGACCGCGAAATAACCGTGCATCACAAGGAAACCTTTTATCATTTCGAGTTATCGAGCCTGTCCGTTAACCCAATTAAATTCAATTCAGTCGAGAAGCGTGACATAAAAAATTAACACAACATATCGAAAAAAAACGATTTTTCGAATAACCTAAATTTTTTTTAAACTTTTTAAAATTTTTCCTTAATTTTGAATCCATTAATCCTTCGTTTTATATATATATAAATTATCCTTAAAAACAAAAAAAAAAATCCTTAAATAAATCGAATGAACAGAGATCTCAATTATTTTCCCTTTCTTATAAGAGCACGTATTATTCATACACATAGCGTCATGAATTACGTATCGTATCGTATCGCAAAACCTCGTATCGTATATAAGTTCAGCGGCTTTCAAAATTTAATTCAACACGAGCGAAGTTAATGCAAAGTTGCATTGTATCCACATCGCGATACATCCTTCTCTGGTTGCTCCGATCCGGGGACGTTGGCAAGGGAATTGTCAACGCGTGGTGGAAGTAAGTTTGCCGAAGCCTGGTTCGGGCAAACTTTCTTAATCCAGTTCCCGCGGCTTCGCCCGGCAAGTTTCTCGAAAATTCCCCTTCTACCCGTTCTTCTACCCCTAACCGTTTCCGTTTTAACGTTGTTATGATTGTTTTTTTCTTTGTTTGTTTCTTTCTTTTTTCTTGTTTTTTACCAAGAAGATTTGCAAAGAAAATATTTCACGAAGAATCGTGTTTCGAGGAG
>NW_025224135.1:3277906-3463230 GCF_014066325.1 Apis laboriosa
GAGAGAGAGAGAGAGAGAGAGAGAGAGAGAGAGAGAGAGGACGAACGAAGCCTTGTTGCGCGTGCAGAGCGTCATGGCTTCGTGTAAATTATTACGCTCCCCCGTGAAAAACGCGCGTAAACGTGGGCTGAATATAAGGGAGGAACGAATAGCTGCTATTTTCGCAAATGATAGCTAACCGTGTATGATGAGCACGCGAGAGTACGTCAGGGAGGAGGAGGAGGGAGAGGGAGGGATTTATGAAAATCGTGGAGGAGAATAATCGAAAGGAAAGGTCACGGAAAGCGGAAGAGGAAATTTCAGCATTCAGTGAACCTTGAAGCGAATTCCTTGAGGAAGGTTCTATACTTGGGATAGATGATGGAACGAAATAGATTTTGATCTCGGTGATGGTTGATTTCGACGAAAGGAATTTTTGTAATTTTTAACTTAGAATATAATGTTTTAATATAATGTTGTAAAAGTTGGATAATATGTGATCGATTCGAACTTCGATTTCGATTTATTCAAATTTTACTGTTTTTTATTTAACAGATGAAAGAGAAATGTTATAGAATGTTATTATATTTAGGTAAAATTACTAGATAAAAACGTTATTAGAGAGATGATGAAAATTTTCAAGCAATATTAACTTAAAAAAATACATGCGGTGAAAAATTTTAAAAAATAAAAAATCGCAGAATGAGATATTGTCAATTTAAAAATCTAGAAAAGTCACGATTTTCAAGAAAGATCAGAATAGATAAATTTCAAAAAAATAAAGAATCGTAGAATAGAATATTATCTGAAAAAAAATAAAGCCACGATTTTCAAGAATGAAAGATCACTACATAGAATATTACCAACTTAAAAAAATAGACTTAAAAATTATAATGAAAAATCACTACGTAGAACGTTACCAACTTAAAAGAATAGACTTAAAAATTAATAGTAAAAAATTTCAAAAACAAAATATATTATTGTACATAGCACTGCTCAAAATATAGAATATTATTTGTGAAAAAGAGAGAAATCGAACTTTCAATTTCGATCGATCGAAGCGATAAATTTCAAAAAAAAGAAACTGATTCAAAACGCGGGATCAAAAAATCATTAATCGAATCGTAGATATAAGCCGGCGGATTATTTATCGAATGCTGCGTTACTACGTTATCGTGATAAAGGATAGAATCGAGAGAGGCGAAATTCGGTTTTCCAGTGCATCGAAGGCCGTATTATACATTGTGGTATGGCGTTATTCCAATCCAGATGATGTACAAAATTACCGAGCTTTGACTCGGTTTCTAAACTTTGAACTATCTCTCTATAACGATCGTGTCCCCGTGGAACGACCCTCCTAGCTGCTACACGCGTACGTCTACCTATCACAATGTAAACTCGGATTCGGAATGGAGCGGGGAACGCTCGACCGGTCTAAATTCCAATACGCGGCCAGTGTAATTAGACCGTCGTGCTACGAATAATTCGATGCTCGTACAGCTTGATCCGGAAATGTTTCTAAATTTACGGTTCACGCGTGCCGCTGAAACCGATAAAGAAAATCGATCCATGGAAAACATCGAAATCCCGCGTTTTTATTATTCAATAAAATTTATACTCGTTCGAATGATACAGAAAATACAAAACGAGTTTACTCAAACAATTGTTCAAATTTGTTATTGGACAATTTGGAATTTCACGATACACTATATTTATCGTTGCAAGGATAGATTCGATTTATACTACGCGTATTACTTTGTACAACAATTTGGACAAATTTCAATGTATAATATTTTAAAGTCTGCGAGGATAAATTAAACAGATTGTTTTCTTCGATATTATCTCGTTAATTCCGATGAAATTCGATTTGTTATTAAAACTAGAAATTCGTCCTCTCCCATGATTTTCTAGACATGCGTCGAGAGCGAGTGAGCGAATGCTCGGTGAGATAAGATCAGGGAAGAGGTGGGGGAAGGAGTGTCATCGAGGTTAGAAATCGAGTTATTTTTACGACTTAGCTGCCGTTCCACGAGTTGAAAACATTTATTCGCTTACACGTATTCCAATTATTACCTTTTTTATTCCAAAAGGGAGACACTTTATCCTTACACGTTAATTCCAATTCGATGTTCCTTTGATCCCTAGTGTCTTGACTCCACACGGATGGAGAAAAAGAAACGGATAATAATCATTTTCGCGAGAATAATAATTGCATCGCGTGCAAAATTGCGGACAGGGCAAATTGCGTATCGTATCCTCGACGACCGGTTGATAACCGGAAAAGTATCAATTAGCTCCGCGATCGTTGTCAAAAAAAGAAAAAAAATACGAAAGGTTTGAGGTTTCCACGGTTATCGTGACCCTAATGAATTCGATAAGCGGCCTTATGCTAATGATGGGTCCGCCGAGACCGAGTGAGTCATCCCAAAGGGAGGGGAGAGAGGGAGAGAGGAAACTGGTTCTGGTACCGTAATACGTTAAGGCCTTACGTGGACGATAATGTATCGTCCCGACGCCTAATAACTTTGATTCCTGGGGGGATACACGAGGACTGGGGGGAGGGGCCCATCGTCGACCCATCGTGGAACCGGAATCTAACAGTGTTGCGTGAACACCGCTCGCTCGTGATTCTAAATTTATTCCTCGTTCGAGGGATCGCGCGGCGATCGTTAAGTCGTTACCCAGCCGTCGTTTTCCTTCCGCGTTCCCCGATTTCGCGGAAATCTAATTAGAGAGGGATCGGTGGTGGATGGGGCGTTGGTCGATTCGGTTTTTTTGGAGGTGATGGTGGTGGTCGTCGTCTTGTTAGGAGGGTGTTAGGGAGGAGAAAAATTTTTTATTTAAATGTGGAAATTTTTTTTTACGTTATACACGTAATATATCGTGAAATCGAGAGTTTTGTTTTTTTTTTTTTTTTTTTTTTAAGCAGAGATTGAAAAGTAAGAGTGCGAATAATGAAGTTTCGAGTTGAAATTATTTAATTCAAAAGATGGAAAGATTGGTCTAAAAGTGTGAAAACACAGGTTTGAATGAGAATTATTCGGAAAATATTTTTAATGAAGGAAATTTTTTTATTAAAGACGAGAATTATGAGATGAAATTGAAAGTGATTAATTTTCATTCGGATCGTGTATATTTGTATCTAAAGCGTGATTATTTGAGGAAAGAAGTTTCAGAGAGTTTGTGTTAAAAATTTTGTTTGCAATCGAGATCTGCGGATAATATGTATATTGCTTCAGAATTTTGTTATTTTTTTCGCGAATGAAAATTGGATTAGGAGTGATTGCAAAATAAATTTCACTGAGAATGAAACTATTTTCTAATTTTTACATTCTGAAGATTCAAAAATTGATTAAAAATGAAACTTTGGAAAATTAAAATTATTTTCGAATTTTTGGAATTTAATTTTCAGACTAAGAATAAAAATTTCGAGAGTTGAAACTATTTTCGAATTTTAATTCGAAAGATTCGGAAATTGATTAACAATGAAACTTTCGAGAATTGAAAATTCTATTCTCCAATTTTAATTCGGAAATTAAGTTGTCTGTGAGATAGATTTTATAGCAGAGCTTTTGAGAATTATTCAAAGTACTTTTAAATGGAAATTTTTATTAAAAGTGTGAATTAAAAGTTGCTCTTGAAACAGATTAATTTTCATTCAAACGTATATTTGTCTCTAAAGTGTGAATATTTGATTATCAGAACTTTTAAGAGTTTCTCTTAAAAGTTTGTAAATTTTGTTACATTGGTGTGCTGGGAATATACGTACATTCGATGGTAAAATTCTCGAAAGTTTTCGCGAATGGAAATTAGATTGAGAGTGATTGCAGAATAAATTCCACTAAGAATGAAAATTTCGAGAGTTGAAATTATTTTCCAATTTTAATTCGAAAGATTCGCAATTTAACTTGTCTCTCAAACATGCGAATTGAGAATTGTTTAAAGTATTCTTATCGCGAATGGAAATTTTTATTAAATTTCGAGGGTTGCTCTCGAAACTGATTAATCTTCATTTTATATTCGCCTCTAAAGCGAAGAATATCTGATAACGGAACGCTCGTGAAGAATTGTTCTTAAAAAAAAACATTTCTTCCGAACCGAGGAAAACACTTTTTAATCAGATTAGTCACGTAATGGATTAATTAATAATCAAACGCCGATGAGCACAATTATGCGTCATTCGTTCCGCGTAATTAAACAAATCGCGAACGTGGCTTTGACAGACAACCGAATCTGCCCAATATAATCCTCGTAACGTAACGCAACACCCTTAATTCGATCGATAATCTCACCGTTTTTCTTTAAAAAGTTCTTCGCGAAACATCTCGTTTCCTCCAAGGAACATTTATATAAATATTCGAAATTAACTAAATTAAATGAAATTACCAGTCGCGCCAACCAATTTGCCAACACGGCCAAATTATCTCGATATTTCGAACGGAAAACGAAAAAAAAAGGGGAGAAAAAATTTGTTTTCCACACCTAAGATAAGATAAGATAAGAGCGAAGAATATGAAAGAAAAAGAAAGAGAGAGAGATAGAGAGAGAGGAGAGTATCGTTGCAGTAGGTAGAGACTGTATGGGAGGTCCGAGTATTCATCCGAGCCCCCACCTGCAGTTAACTGGAACTCGCTCGAGGCGTACGCTGATTGGTCCGCCCGCCATTTTTCCGACTTTAATGATAATAGGATAATGATGATTACACCGTTCACCGAACGAACCTGCTACCTCTTTCTCTCCTCTTCTGTCTATCCCTTTCTCTCTCTCTCTTTCTCTCTTCGTTCAACTATTTATCTCGATGCAGAAACCTGTATCGAGCGTGGAAAACGGCGAGCTCCATCGATCCGCATATCGTTCGATCGATCCGCGTTTTTTTTCGCATGCGATCCTCGATGCGATACTAACTGCTGCTCTCGCGGCAGAATATCCAGAGAGAGGCATCCAGAGTGGTGGCGCCATCACCAGTTGCACGGTGATTCTGGATGAATTTGAGATAAACTTTGGAGCGTAACGTTAATAAAAATTGTGAACAGACGTTAATTTCTGTTAATTTAATTATTTTTTGAATTTCATTTTGGTTGATCCATAAGAAAATTATGATTGACATTTTTTTTTTCTTTTGATCAAAAAATCTTGGTGATCAAAAGGTTGATCAAAAGCGTGTATACGTGAATTATTGATATCTTATCTTGAAATATTAAAAACAGTATTCACCGTTATAGAGATCACGAAAGAATCACAGAATCACCCTATTTTCGCAAAGGAGAGATTGATATCTTGATTAGCAGGGAACTCGATCGATGCTGCCTGCTTAATCGCCTTGCGAGAAACACGAATTTTATAGGGTCTATATAGAATTATATATAATTCCCTTTGAACCGGTTAAGAACACGAGAAGTCGATAATGAGCACGAATAATGAGCCGCGTCATCAATGATTTTTCGCTTATCGAGATACTCTTCTCCGACTCTTAAGAAAGCGTAAATGAAGCGATTGCTTTTTTTTTTTAAAGAAGATAAGAAAAGATTCGAAAAGATAGCGAAAGATCGATTTCATTTTAATATCTTGATCGTTCGCGTGTGTTTTCTGTGGAATTGCTGGGATGGGTTATTTTTCTTTTTCGAAATAAAAGGAAACATCGTTTCGCAGCTATCGGGAAAAAATTTCAAACCGGGATAAAAGTTCGACCGTACGAGGACGCCTCGTAAAAAGTTACTACTTCGTTTAAAGTCTCGATGGTTGGAGACAAAAAAAGATTACAACGTTTGCGTATACTTACTATCGCATGCGAAGGAAACTGGTAAATATACGAGAAGAAACGTATGATATCTTTTCACCATCTCCATCATTTCTTTCGTCGTTTCTATCTTACGTGTTTCCATTTTCTCTGTGTTATCTATGCACGTTGAACGTGAGCTCGTGAATATCGTGAAATTTTTCTTGTTTCAACGATGTCGTGCGAATTCGGAAACTCGGTCAAAAAATAATTTCCATATTATGCAAATTAACATCGAGAATCTCTTTACACGATATTACGTCCATTCACACCCAATTCATATAGATATGAAATTGCAGTTTTACACATATAAACTCGATATGATATATCGATAGGAAAAATTTATTATAATTAATCCACGTGAAATTTGATATTTTCGTCAAAGATACGATGTTAAACGTATAAGGAATTACTAACGTTAAACATTAAACGTTGCCACGTCATCTTATAAAATTTCATATTTTCATCGATATGCTGAACATTGTTATTCTAATTCAACTATAGTATGTAACTGTGGAATGGTTAAAAGAGATTTTGTACGATGCAATTTTTAGAGAACTTACTTACGTTATTTTTATATAAGAAAGCGCGCAATAACAAATTTCGTTTATTTATCCATTATTCGTGTAGATAATTGATCGATCCCACTAAATTTGATAAAATTTGATACTTTCGTGAAAGGTATCATTCGATCGATGATAAATATCGTTATTTCTAATTCGATCGGCAACGTCGCATGCCACGTTGCGGAGAATTACCAATGTTAAACTTTACAAAATTTACGAGGTTTATAGAAAGGCGCTAATCAGATGCGCGCCACGAAACGAACGATTGATAAATTTCATTTCCTTTATTCCACATTTTTTCCTATCGATATATCGTATTAATTACTCCATCGAATTTTACGTGAACTTTAATTATAACGAACTATATTAATTAACTCGTTCGTTTTCGAGCCATAATTTACTATAATTAGTATCGCGTAAAATTTGATGTAATATATCAAAGGGAATAGGTTGTAAAATGATTCGATTAAAATAAAGAATATAGTTATATACAATTATAATATAATATAAGCTTAAAATTGATCCATAAATATGAATAGCTTGATCAAAGAATCCGCTAGGTAACGAGAAAATTTTAATTTTAATACAGTTTTGCAAAATTTCGCGAATCGAAATAAAATGGCGGTGGAGGAAAAACAGAAAATTTCTATTTTTCGTACACTCGACTCTTGTCGCGTACGAAAATAAAAAATTATCGAATTTCTAACAAAAAACTTATCGATAATTTATAATACGATTCAAATTAAAATACATGTTTCGATGCTTCTTAATAAATTTACGGAACATCTCTCAACTTTATTGAAACGCAACCGATCACATTTATCCGATTATTAATAGAAACGATTATTTTTTCTAAATTTAAAAATGAAATTTATCCATTTAATATATTATTCGAACCACTGTTCAAAAAGGGAAACAGATTAAACAGAAGAAAGTGATACTCAATTCATGCATAAATATACGAATCATGCCTCCTACATATATAACCTCACGCACGAAAGTTAAACCGGTAAAAAATTAAAAAAAAAAAAAAAAAAAAAAAGATCGAAAGCAAAAACGACGCACGAATTCGTTCGAGAATAAAAATTCATCGAATCGACTAATCGTATCGATACAACACCATCCATTCGTTTCAACGCATAATAATTCCATTCACCTCGGCTCGCAATCATTAATTCACGCCCGTTTCATCATTTATCACTCCCCAACCTTTCCTCGTACACATTTTCCAAAATTTATACACCGGAGGAGGAGGAGTTGGCCATCGGAATTTCGCCGATTGTATTTCAGAATACGGGCCCGTACGTTAAATAAACCGCTTATAATAATTCTCCTCGCGGCAAACGCGCAGCCGGCCCCGAACAACCTGATTAGCGCTAGATATTAATGTACAGATGAAATTAACCGATAAACCGTTGTAAATCGACCGGTCTCGCATTATCGCCCCCTCCCCCCTATCTGAAATATCCCCCGACCCCCGATTTCACGCCGATTTGACTTTATCGGACGACCCCCCTCCCCTTCCCCCTCCCTCCGATAATTTCGATAATTCGAAACTTTGTCGAGTTGTCATTAACGGGATAATAACGGAACGCGCGGTTAAAAAAATGGAACGGGATGAAAAAATGGTAGGGAAGAGAGATTAATTTTTTCGAAATTATTGGAGTTGGAGGGAAAAGAGTAAAGAATACACCGAGTTTAGAGTTGTTTCGATTTTGGGGAGATCTCTTCTATATATATATCTGTTCACAGAAGAGAGGGAAATTATTCGAGAAAGAAAAATTATTTCGACGGTATTATATATAACGGGAAACCGACTTTTCGAATCGCGTGGATAAGAGGATTTGAACGAGAAGTTCTTCTTAATGCAAACTTCTTCAACTTCTACGGATCCTCTTTTATTTTGTTCCAAACGATAATAATACCAATGCAATAGTATCGTATCCTCGAGAACAACAATCCAAAGTTGTCAAGAAACGGTTTCCGTATTCGTGAATAAGAAACGAGCATTAGGTTATTTTTCCAGTTTGCCTGGAAGTTAAATTCGTCCTTGGATCCATTCTCTCGTAGTATCCTTTCCGTTTCCGGAAGCTCTGTAAATAGCTTTCTCCTAGAGATGATTTAACCATCTATCCATTTCTTAAACCTGTTCTTAACTCGCGTAAAATTATCTTTATTATCTCCGATTCTCATCGAAATTTTTTCGTTGAACTCTCCATGGAAATGGAAATCGTTTTTCTTTCTAACGAGAAAAAGAAACTCGCTCGTTAAATCATTTCTCCGTATATTTTTATTCCAATCTCTCAGAAATCGAAGATAAATATATATCCCGGTTTATAAAATTCGAATACGAACGTATAATACAATCCCCGCGCGATGCATAATAATTCAAGCATTTTAAATTACGCATTTTGTATTAAATCGTAAATCAGAAGGTGCGGGAAAGTGGACGAATGCGATTTTCCGAAATAATAAAATCCACGTCCGCCGTTCTTGTCCATGAATCCGGATGAAAAGTGACCGCGATAAACCTCCTATTAAACAAAACGGGCCGTTATCAATTCAACGGGATCGGAATCTATCGCGATCCATCGTCCGTGTGCGCGCGCATAAACTTAGCCATAAAATAGAATAGGTGGAGAATATATATATTACGTTCAAATATATATACATATATATTACATATATTACGTTCAACCCGACGTGTACTATAGGTAATTCACATAAGTTAATACTCTTGATTGTATTCTTCAAGAGAGACGATCCCTTAATAATATTGTTGAACAGATATGGTAGTAACAGATTGGGGTAGTGTATCTTCGTTATGCTGCTCTCTATTTACCAATTCTGCATCAAAAAAATCTCTCCTCCTTCCGAGTCAGATAAATATAAGATTCTATTTTTCTTTGTGAATTTTTCAGGAAGTCAAAATCATCCTCTACTATAATGACAAATTATTGAAATTCAAATTCACTTTAGAACAACTTATATTTCAAAAATAGAATTTTATTATGAACTCTTTTCAACTTCCAACAAATTCACGCAAAACTACTCGGACGGTCATAATTTGAACATTTTCACTTCGTGCGATAAACGCAAGCCCAACTGCGAATGTAAACAAGCAGTAGGTCAAACAAGTCAAACCGTCAGAAAAATAAACAACTGATCGTCTTGTGCTCGCTCGTTAGACGTCAAAAAAGTGTGCCGGGTGAACGTAATATATATACATATATACGTAAGTATATCCATGGAAACGTGGATTCGTGGCCGACGGTTAGGTCGATCGATCGATCGATGGATGGATCAGTCGGTACAGAAGGGAACGAGAGCGACAAACTATTTACTATTGTCGACGGTGATCTAACATTTAATAGAATAATTGTGGTTGGCCTATGGCACGGAGAGGGGGAAGAGAGGAAAGGACTGGTTGGGAATGCGACGACGGGAATCGGTTCAAGCCGCGGGGTAATATGTCTTCATGTAGAGAGCCGGCTGACAGTTGTGTTCAGTCGTTGAGATCCAATCTGCGTACCGAGATCGGATATCGTCTTCAATGGAGGAAAGGACGGTGGCCGTTCCAGATTTTTTCCTCCTCGGCCGAGCACAATCGACCGGGGGTTAATAGAGATGTTGCGTTCCAGCTTCGCTTCCTTCGACATCCGATCTCTCTCTCTCTCTCTCTCTCTCTCTCTCTCTCTCTCTCTTTCTCTCTCTCTCTCTCTTTCTCTCTCTCTCTCTTTCTCTTTCTAATTTAATTATATTAATTTTGTATTATATTTGCAGTTGAAAATCGTGATTTTTGGAAATGTTTTTTTAATATCTTTCAATCTTTAATCTTTGCAATTGATATTCGTCATTTAATTTTAGTTTGACTGTGTTATAATTTTACGTTACTTAAAATTATTTCAACGTAATGTAATACAATTAAATTAGAGAGAGAAAGAGAGAAAGAGAATAATGTAATAATATTAATTTTTCCTTTTTCCTCTTTTTAATCTTCGACTTGATTAATTTCTCTTTTTAATTTTGGACTTATTAAAGATGAGTTTCAGCTTCGTTTCTTCGAGCATCTAATCTTTGAGAGACAGAGAGAGAGAAATATTAATTTCTGTTCTTTTTAATCTTGTCTTTTTAATCTTTTACGTCGATATTAGTTATATATATATAGATATTAGTTTACTTGAAATAAATTTTGTTATTAATTTGAAATTAGCATTATAGATAGTAACTTATAGTTGAAATTTTCTAAAGCAGAGGTTCCCAATCTGAATTGTGAAAATGATCGCTAACTGCTATTTCTTAAAAATAAGTGATATTGTCCTACACTATATACAATATATCATAACATAATTTATTCGTACGTTAAACCATTGTTCTCTTAGATAATAAAATTCTGTAACCTAATAAATCTTCCTTGAATTCTTCGATCTCGTGAAAAATCTTGCTTAATAATTCTCCAACTCACTTATTGGAAAAAATCAATAAAAATATCAAAAAGTCGCAATAATTCAAAATTCTTACGAAAAAAAAAAAAAATTTTGACAATCCTTGCCAATTCCAATCCTTCACCTTTCTTAAAACGTTAAAGAAAAAAAAAAAAAAAATACTCTCAAAACTCAAAACAATCGAAAAAGAAGAAACCTCGTCCATCAACGTCCGCGACACGGATCGAGAGATAAATACAATTCCTCTCGGCGTCGAGAGCTCGAGAGCCTTGGCGATCCTTTGACCTCCCACGGCCGCTTATCGGACCCGGCCGCCGAGAGTTGACAAATTGGCGGCGACATTCCTCCCGTGGGACGAGATAAAAATCGAAGAATATGGGAGTTTTATCGATATCGATGAGGAGAGAATAATCGAATCGGATCGAATCGAATCCGCGGTTCCTTTCTACCGCGTGTGTGTTGCCTCGCGCCCCGAGTTAAATCAATCGGAAATTATTACGCCTGCTTCACCGGTGCGTAAACTGTCCTTCGTTTTGCCACGCGCCGTCGTATCGCGGTCGACAACGATATTCATATATCATTTTTCGCGTCCCAATACGGATAATTGTCCGTTCCTCGTTCGTTCCGCCCTTCGTTTCGCTTTTCACGCCGCTTCTAACCCGATATTATTGGCATTGCTGCGAGTGAAAACGACGAGTAAAATTTCGTGATAGGGAGTTATTTTACGGGTAGATATTCGCGATTCTCACTTATAGTGTGTAAAAATGTTGAGTTAAAGGAAACATTATTTTTTCGATCCTTTTATATATATATATATATATATTTGCACCGATGAAACGACGAGATAGAAAGATATTTTGTAATAGAGATAAAAATAGTGAATAAAGGTAAAATATCCATGGTTTCGATATTTGCATTTGAAATAGCGTTTTCCAAATATTATGCAATATTTAAAAATTATTTTTCAATGTTGTTGCGATTGAAATAATATTATAAATATTTATAAATAATTAAAATAAATATATATTATAAATAATTTATTATAATTTAAAAATTACTTTTCAATGTTGCTGCGATAGAAATAGCGTTTCCCAAATTTTCTTCAAACTAGACCTATCTTTTTATCTTTTTTTTTTTTTTGGACGAATAAAAATACGATTCTTCTCTTGTTCTTGCTCTTAATTACGTAAAAATGTTAAACAAGACGGAACAACAATTTCTTTGCTTCAAAAATTTACTTTGCGGGAAAGGAGAGATACGAAAGATGACTTTATCTGTTTAAAACTAAAAAGAAATACTTTCGACAATCGGAAATTTTGAGAGAAAGGGGCGATGTCGTTGACGTAGAGTGGATGTTTCGAGAAGTAGCGACAAAGAGATAAAGAGAAAACGATAAAGAAAATAGAAAGGATCATTCGGTACGTACATATAGCCTGAAGACATTCGAGATCCATTTTCTTAATGAATGCGATTCTTTCTGCTTCATATTTGTATCAGGTTTGCTCGTAAAACTGACACGACACGCTTCGTAATTATGTAGCGCAACGGAGTGCTTTCGCGTATGAAAAATGTTATTAAAAAATAGGGAGTAGAATAAAAATGGCGAGAGAGAAAGACAGAGAGAGAGAGAGAGAGAGAGAGAGAGAGAGAGAGAGAGAGAGAGAGAGAGAGCGGGTTGAAAATGAGCGTAATTTTTAACGGCGGGTACGCCGTGTTAAGTGAATAAAAGTTGGAAAGGAAGGCTGAAAAGTATATCCAATCCGCTACGAATACTGTTTCCTCGTCTCTGCATATTCTATTCACCGTCGACTTCGTACCGTGTATAATGAGTTCCATGAACTAGAAAAAAAAAAAAACGAAAAAAAAAAAATAAATTATACGGTGTTCTCGGTTGTTCGAAGCCAGAACGGGGAAAATTAATGAGATATCCTGATCGTGGATAACGTTAAATATCGTTCAAACAATGTATACTTTTAAAAATAATTTGATGCCAGTAATTTAATATCGTCCGTAAAAAAAAAAAAAAGAAAAAAAAAGCGATAGAGAAATACGATAGAATGCGCGATGCCATTTTTAATACAAGTGAAATTAATGTGGCTTCGAATAACGAAGCGTATATATCTAATATATATATATATCTAATTTATAATTGTAGGAATTATACTTAAGATTTTGCTTATTAAATAGAATCTGAAATTACGCAAGATAAATATATATATAATTTAAGTAATGGAACAATATTGGTTACTAGAGGAAAAGAACGTAAGTTAATAAAATTAAAAGATAGGAAACGTGTAGGAAATATTTGTCGATAGAAATCTCTCTTTAAAATCTTTTTCTGACCGTAAAAGCGTAGCTATGTTCGTAAAACTTCCCGTTTACGAAGAGAAATGAACTTTTATTATATCGCAGAGCCGTATCGGGATTAAGATGGCCGCAAAGATGTCGGTAAAGTATTAAAGCTCAATCAACTGTAACGAACCAATAGAAATCCCGTGAATTATTCTCGCGAGCGGCCAATGATTCGAAACTCGAGAATCGCGATGTGAATAGGCAGGATTGAAGATGGTTGCTCTTCAAAGGGAAGACAGGTTTATTTTCGACAGTTTTTTAAGATGAAAAGAAGATATTCTACCGTGTTATATCGTACGATGTAATTTAGATACTGATGTAAAAAAAAAAAAATAATTTATCGTTTTATGAAGTATCGAATAAATATTTTTATTTTATCGTTTGCTTTAAATTGAAATAAATATAAGTTATTCAACAACTAATATTTTTATTATATGAAGATATATATATACACTTTTCCATTTAATATTTTTAACATTAGATTAAAAGAATAATTCTCTCGAATAATTCTTTTTCAATCTTTTTAAAATAATTATCCTCTCGGTAAAATTCTCAATTACTTGAAACGATGTAAATGTTGATATAAAACGAGCTATTTATCACAGATTTTGAATTGTTTTATGAAGAAAGATTTTTATGAATAGAAAATAAAAAACAATAAATTGTACGTTTTATTTCTCATTTTAAATAAAGACTTATTCACTCAAGAATCATTAAAATATATTATACACACATATATATATATATATATATATATATATATATACATATGTATGCTTTTTAATTTAATATTAGATTAAAACAATTTTCGAATAATTCTTTTTCAATCTCCTTAAAATAATTATCCTCTCACTACAAAATCTTCAATTACTTGAAACGATGTAAATGTTGATATAAAATAAGCAATTTGTTGCAGATTACGAATTGTTTTATGAAAAAAGACTTTATCCTTCACGAAATCATATTATATTATTTCAATCTCATTTGAAATAAAATAAACTTATCCACTCTGATCGTTTATTCAAAATGATAATTCTTTTCAATTTCCTTAAAACAATCGCGAACGGATGTTCTCTACCTATCTATCCTCTTTGACTTGCACTCAAATTACTCAACGATTCCGTCCTGGTATCGCGAATAATGCGAATAACCCGATCGAGTCGATTATCACAATCAAGTCGCGATAGTTGTTTTTTTAATGAAGCGTCAGTTGATGCAATTATTTTATGCGAGTGTAGCATTGGATGTTCGCAATCAATCATGCGCCAATCCTCTCTCTTTTCGAATTCTCCGCGCTCCGTTTAAACGAGTCTCGGCCCACTCGGCTCTCTGATACTCGACAATGCGCGCGCATCATCTTGGATTGGCCCGTGGTGAAACCGCCGCCGATAAACACTCAATTAATATATATATACGCTGGGCGCAAAATTTATCGCGGTATGAATTTCCAGGGAGAAGGTAGGGGGGGAGAAACGAACGATCGTCTTGCGTAACCAAGGAGATTATCTCGAGCGTGCGATCCACGATGTTCGTTTTCTTTATTCGCGTGGACGCAGAGAAAGAGAGAAAGAGGAGGAGAAGAAAGATTCGATAAAATTTCTATGTAGAATATCCGTGAATGAGTAACGTGTACGTTATTTTAAGCGTTATTTATCGCGATTGTAAATCTGCGAGATAACCGACGCTGTGTAAGTAGCAGGTTTCGGATTTTTGAATCCGGTGTAATTTATAATCGATGCGATTATAATTGTCAAGACTATTTTATTTTATTTTATTTTATTTTTCTTTGGTTGGAACATTTGCGCTTGGTTATGCTTATGGAAATATGATTTTTATTCGATTTTTTTTAGAATTTATTTTAATAAATAATGTTAGAATTGTGTAGAATTATCGCGTAGAATTTATTTTAATAATTGTGTCGCGTTATTTTGCTAACAACGTATCGTTAATGAGAGAGAGAGATAGGGATAAAGGAAATAGAGTATGATCCTCCAGAGGCCCCCGAAAGCGTTGCCTTTACCCTTTCGACCGTAATATATCGATATCAAAGGTATACCGATATCGGCGTATCGCCTAAATTAGCAAAGATAATTAAATAATAATCTAAAATTATATTCTACGTAAAATATCTATTTTTAATATCTATCCCAATAATTTATTTATCACAAAGATAATACTTGTTTTAATCAAGAATATTATTTAAAATCAAGAGAAGCAAAATTTATATATTAAAATCCAAAACTAGATCATAATTCGTAAAATAATAAAAAAAAATATTACATTTAAATCCCTTAAAAAAAATCTCAAGAAAAGTGGAATTTTGTATATTAAAATTGAAATTCGAAAGAAGATCTGTTTTATTCTATATTTCGATACGAATTCATATCAATTGAATACTAAATTCCAAAAGATCACAATTCGAAAATAATTGAAAAAAATACTAATATCTTAAAAATCAACAGAAAAGTAGACCTAATATTTTAACATTACGATTTCATAAATCGATTCGATTCGATATCGAGATTATTTTCTCGACCCTTTAAAAATTTGCGCCCGAAATCTCGATTTCAATCGAATTCCACTTTCCACGATTCCGAAACCCGAAAACCCGAGAATCCGGACGAAAGGAATTCTGTAACTAATCGAGATTCCGTTTCCATTTCCAGGCGTGTATACGGTCCAGGGCCACGGGATTCACAGCCACGAGATAGCGATACCGCGAAAAGTGAGCGAGCGAGGCGTGCTTATTTCGCACAACGTGACCCATCACCATCACGAGGATGGGCCAGTGGTTCACTATCGATTATCGGTGGCCGGTAACGAGTACCACATCGAGCTGGCCGCCGTAGACAAGTTCATCGGGCCTGGACTCGTCGTCGAAAGGCGGAAACGAGACGTGCACGTGCGCACCAGGCCAAAAAATAGCTCGAGCAAGTGCCATTATCGGGGTTTCATTCGGGGACATCCGAATTCCCAGGTCGCCTTGTCCGCCTGCGACGGTTTGGTGAGTTTTACCCTCCTTCCTCCTTTCTTTTCTCCCAAGCTATCCTCCTTCATCTTTCCATCGTTTCTCCATTTTTCTCAACAAACGTTTCTTCGATAACGATTAGAAGAATTATGTTGAATTCGCGCAACGAGAAAAGATCGGATCGATCGGTTTCTTTCGATTGGCGTTTTAAGCTCGAGAGGCGAGAGTTACGTTTAATTTAATTTAACAAGAAAAAATAAAAAATTATTGTCGATAATTTATAACGGTTTAAATTGGAACAGATGTTTCGAGATGTCGAGAAGTTGTGAAACTGAAATTTAAGTGCTTCTTTGATAAATTTATAATAATAATATTTTTCGATTTTATTGAAACGCGACCCGATTAGTATAAATCGGTTCTCTGGTCATATACTTGCGTATTTTGTTCAATTTTTTCAACATTTAAAAGGAGGATTAAAAATTTTAATGTTTTAAGAGTTTTTGATGTATGTAACATATAATTATACGTTATATTGAAACGATTATTTTTTTATAAATTTGAAAATGAATTTTGTCAACTTTTAATGATCGACGAGTGAGTTATCTCGAATTAATAAGAAAGTATCGATTTGTAAATAAGATTCCTCCGGATCTTTATTTCTTCATTAAGAAATGTATAAGATCATTTTATTTTATATACATGCAATTCATTTCGAGTTATTGTTACATCCGAATAGAGAAAGTCGTCGAGTGCAAAAGTGAAAGAATAGATAAATAAATTGGATCGATGTTTCTCAATTTTTAAATTTTCCACGATGATGATAGAAAAGAAAAGAAAAGTGAAAATAAGAGAGGCGATTATTAAAAATTTTACATTATAAATATTCGAATATATACGAGTTATAAGAGCGAGAAAATATTTGGAAAATATTTATAATTGAATATAAGTAAAACAATAAATCGTCGAAGAATTCTCTTAAGTGGAATGGAACAACGAAAAATACCACTGGCCGCGGCCGATACATCGTACGGATCCACTACTTGAATTTTCATATCGAGTCAGATACGTTGCACGTAACAGCATCGACAAAATTTGATCTTTTTGTCGTTTGTTGTTCGATTATTATATATCACTTATTATTTTTTCTATTTTTTGTTTTCGTGTATTAAGATACTAAATATTATCCACGATTGGCAATATAGCAAATGAGAAATATTGAATAAAAAAAAAAAATTGTATCAGAAGAAAGTGTAATAGCAAGTTCAGCGCATTTTTTTCATTAAGAAACAACGCATGCGCGTATATTTCTCCTCCCCGCCAACTCGTGCCATGGTTTACATTCAAGAGCTTACGTATATACTTGATAACACTGTTGCCAAATAAAGCGAATTCATAGCGAATGAATAACATATAATGTATACATTCGCAGTAGATAACCTCCAATTAATAAGATTTAATTTTTTTTAACGTTCTCATGAAATCGAGCGACACGCTGTTTTCCTTAAAAAGAAAAAAAAAAAATATATATATATATATATATATATATGTGTGTGTATATAGATGTATGTGTATATATATATATATATATATATATATATATATATATGTACATATACACGTATCCGCGCCAAATATAAAATTTCAATTCCTCTTTAATAATTATTTTTATTTATTAAAAATTATTTTAATAAATAATTTTACAAACTATTTTACAAATATTTATATTCTCGCATTATTCAAAAATTTGTCGAGAATTTTTTTGAAAATATTCGACTACCTTGAAACAAAATTTATATAAACATCATTTATCAGATTAAACTGGATTGATTAATTTATTCTTTGCAAAACGATTCGATTCCTCCAAAGGTCTTGTTGCCTCCAAGCTATCTTTCGTCAATTTCTTTTTAGCGCCCCCTCCCTCGTCCCTCTCCCACTTGTGAAACACCGTATTCCAATTGCTGGTATGCAGACGCTTGAAGCGCCTTCCACAGCGAACCTCGCGGATTCGCTGACGCTCGATGAAATTACGCTTCTAAGTCGGCCAATCGGAGGGCCGAAAAATGCCGAAATTCACAAAATACGAACGTGCACACATACTACCTCGTACATTCCTCCTTAGTGAAGGAACTATGCGCGCTCGAGAAACTCGAGCACAAGTACAGAAAAAGAAGAGGGGAGAAGAAAGAACTGAAATCGTAATAAAAGGAGAAGGAACAAGTGAAGAGAGAGAGAGAGAGAGAGAAAGAGAATATACGGTTGGATGAGGTTAAGACCGTTAATACTTTTCGTCTGGAATCGTTGCGCGAATGAGGGGAAAGAGGAAAGAAGAAAGGGAGAAAGAACATTGGGACGTAGGATCGTTATAACGATAATTCAGAAAGGAAAAGGATGGAGTCAAAGAGATGCGAGGAGAAAAGGAACGTCTGAAGCAATAATGGAAAAGAAAGGAGGGAGGGAAGGGGGGAGGAAAAAGTAGACATTGGTAAACACTGTGCACTGTTTAGAGTTAGTTGCAATAATTCAGATGGAAGGATGAAGAAAAATAGAGAAAAATAGACGCGCCGTGTGATCGCAAGAGTGGTTGTAATAATACAAAGAGAAAGAAGAAAAGAGAAACGCGTATGAATAATACTGCATTGATGCGGAGGATTGAGAAGAAAAGGGATACGTGCGGCAAAAAACGTAACGCAAAAGAAAGGAAAGCTGAGCATTCTGAAATAATCGCATTAATACAGAAAGAAAGAAGGAAAGAAAGAAAGAAGAAAAAAAAAGGCACGAAGGTGGTATCGAGGTGGAGAGTATGGAAACGGGGAGAACAATGGAAAAAGGCAAAGAGCAAAGAGCAGAGGAGTATAAAGAGAGAAGAGGAAAGAGAAGAGAAGAGAAGAGAAGGAGGGAGAGAGAGAGGGGGGGGAGAGGGAGAGAGGGAGGGAGAGGGAGGGAGGAGAGGGAGAGGGAGATGGCACGATGCATGCATCGGCGCAATTTGCTCCCAGCTTCCAGATAATGATTTAATTTGCCATACCTTGGCAGATTTATGACGGCGCACCTTCGACCAAGTACCGTCTACCTGTAAAAGCACGCCTATTCTCCTGTGCGTCACCTCGTGAACGTAATCAGCTTCCAGGCAAGTTCGAGTACGGGCGTTTATGTCGAAATAAATCTAGAATCCTCGGGATTGTGCCGTATTCTTTCGGGTTATACTGAAATTCCGTGATATTTATTTCTCTTGGAAATTCTGTTGAGAATTGAATACGATTTTACGATTCCTTTTTCTTTTCGCAATTATGTGAAAACATTTTTTTAATCGAATGTTAATAGATCACCTTATATAATCCTTATTCGAACATCAAAACATGTCAAAACGTGTATAAATTATTCTTAGATTATTCTTTTCACAATTGTATAAAAATTCCGTGATATTTATTTCTTTGGAAATTCGTAGAAAAATTATGAAAATACTTTAATATATAACATATTTAAAGAGAAATCTCACCTTTCCAAATTCCAAAATATATGATATAATCCTTATTCGAACATGAAAACGTGTAAATTATTCCTTCATCTTTTTTACACTCTTTTTTACACTTGTACAAAGAATCCATTTTCACCGAATCAAAATTAAACCCCGACATTGCTAACGATTGCTCTCGTGAAAACTACGCGTGAAAACTATTGGAAACAACATCTAATCAAACGGTTATTTCGCGTCCGCCACCCTCTCAAAGAGATTCAACCCGGGAACATTGTTCGCCCGTACAAGCCTCTCCCCTCTCTTCTCCGCTTTGATCCCAATATCATCGACCTATCCAATAAACGTAATGCCAGGCTTTGAAATGTCCGTGTAAGCCACTCAACGTAACAAAGGGATCACGGGGCACGGCATCTTGCGGGGACAGCGGTGGAAAAGGGTGGATCGGGATGTCAAATTCAATTCTAACTCTCTAAGCGGTCGAAACCGATGGCGGTGTTGTACCGTACGAATTAATCCCTCGTATAATACCGTTATACGAGCGAGCTCCTGAAATTACCCGAACGTTACGTATCCATGCTGCCAATTACACTCTCGCGCGCCCTCTGCAACTCTCGAAACGATTGCTTCATTTACGTGTCGCGTAAATAAGCATTCGCTTCCCACCAGAGGGCAGATCCGCGGTCCACAGATCCGTTGATGGCCGGGCCGAAAATTACATTCGAGAATGCGTTGATCGCGTGAGAATCGGCAAACAGATTCCGATAGTTTCGTGGATGGTTTATCGTTGGCGAATTAATATCGTCGAGGGTAATTCGTAATCATGGCGATTGTTGGAGAATTTACATAGGGAGAAATTCGAGGTTGATGTTTACGCATCAAAAGATTTAACGTTTAGAGGAAAAGAGATGTGAAAAGATTATGTTGTTTATCGTTATCGAAATTTAAATAATTGTGATTTCACATAATCATAGTGAATTGTTGGAATTTCCTTTGGGAGAATTCATGAAAGTTAGGTTATGATTTGTCTTAATTTTTCGAGAAGATCTGAAAAGATTCTGAATATAATTTATCATTGCGTCAAATAATTGTGATTTCATAATTGTGGTGGTTATTTTGGTAATTTCTATAAAGAGAATTAATGAAAATTAGGTTATGATTTGTCTTAATTTCTCAAGGAGATCTGAAAAAACTCTGAGTGTAATTTATCGTCGGTTATATACATTAATATTGTGATTTTATAATCGTGATTGTTGTTGAAATTTCCATAAGGAGAATTAATGAAAATTAGGTTGTGATTTATCTTAGTTTTTCGAGATTTGAAAAAACTGAGTGTAATTTATTATTGTTGTGTTTAATGTGCAGTAGTATTATGATTTCATAATCGTAATAGTTGGAATTTCCATCGAGAAAATTCATAAAAGTTAGGTTATGATTTGTCTTAATTTTTCGAGATCTGAAAAGACTCTGATTTCATAATTATAGTAATTGTTGAGAGAATTAATGAAAATTAGGTTATGATTTCTCTTAATTTTTCGAGGAAATCTAAAAAAGTTTTGAATGTAATTTATTATCGCATTTAATATTCACTAATGCTGTGATTTCATAATCGTGATTGTTATTGGAATTTCCATCGAAAGAATTAATCTTGGAATTAAAAGTCAATGTTTCGTTCCTCGTTGTTATAATTTCGTGATTTTATTTTTCACTATTATGATTTTTCGAAAAGACTTAAAAAGATCTCTAAAAGTTTCTGATAACCATCGTGCTTGTTCGAAATTCAGAAATTCTTGAGATTCTCAAAAGATATTTAATTTTTTACCATTAAGAATGTTTTTTAAGAAAATTTTTTACTATGCTTCTTTATCATAGTGATGAATACAAAATTTGTAGTATTAATTAATTTTTGAAGGAGACTTAGAATAATATAATTTGAATTTTAATAACGAAGTCGAAAGCGTAAAGCAGTGATGAATCGGCGTCGTTGAGATTCACGACACTTTTAAGAAATTATCGTTGAGCTAGAAATAACATCTTACTTAGATTCATAGATTTGATTTCACAGTTACAGAATTGGAGTTAAATTTCGAGAAAAAGATCCGATTAAGTCCCGGGAAGGAATGAAATACGGATGGTAAACGACATTTGTAAATTTTAATACCGAGGATGGGAGTGGCTGTTTAAAAATTGAGGCCATGTTTTACGTCCACCGGCACGTGGGAGAATTTCTCCAACAACGATAATATTTCAACGAAAAAATTCATCTGGAGAAACAGCGGCAAAAGCAATTTTTCTGTTTTTAAGGATGCGATAAATATTTTCGGTAAATATAACACCGGAACGGTGTTATTAATAAGTAATTCGTATCGTTAACCATGCTTTAACTATGTGATTCCTTCCATTAATCCAGACACGAGAAATTTATAATATAGTACGAGTAACCACGACATACATTTCATAATAACAGAATGAACAAAAGTTTATCTCGTAATTTCAGGATTAAAAAAAAGAAAATTCATGAAAGTTAGGTTATGATTTGTCTTAGTTTCTCGAGGAGATCAGAAAAAACTGAGTAATTTATTATTGTTGTGTTCAATGTGCAATAGTATTGATTTCATAATCGCGTTGAAATTTCCATAAGGAGAGAATTCATGAAAATTAGGTTATGATTTGTCTTGATTTTTCGAGATTTAATTTTTCGAAAAGATTCTGATTTTCATGACCATAGTAGTTGTTGGAAGAATTCATGAAAGTTAGGTTATGATTTCTCTTAATTTTTCGAGGAGATCTGAAAAGACTCTGATTTTCGTAATCATAGTAATTGTTGGAAGAAATTAATATACCAATATTACCGATAATATTAAAAATGATGTTAAATATCGTCAAAATCGTATATATAAGATCCTATATCGATATTGATCACGTTCAAGCCTCTTAACGGTTCATTATATCGAAATATTAAACTGAATACGTATTTCGTTAAAACTACTTCGAAGCTATAGATGGAATAGAGGCTTTATTAACGTCAGATTATCGATAAGCTCTTCGAAAGACGTACCTACCGTTAAATCGTTATATGTCTATTTCAAACTTCGAATCGATAGAATAAAGCAATTATCAAAGGACGATCAACAATGCGATCGATATTATGATCTAACTTTCGGGCGAGCAAACTTTGACCATTAAAAATCGAAATTCGATCTGCAACAACCAACTTCGAGGAAAAATAATAAATCTTAGGGGAGACCCACGCACGAGATCGATAATTATCAATAAGCGTTAATCCAATGTTTCACGAAAGCTTAATTCGAATCCTTAAATCTTCCATTAATCGTGAATTGTTTAATCGTACAGCGATCAAACTTTTACGAGAGGTCTCTCTCTCTCTCTCTCTCTCTCTCTCTCTCTCTCTTTCTGTCTGCTTGTAAAGGCATATTCGCGGATCGTTCGAACGCCTCTGTTCCGTCAATTTTATGGTGTAATAAAACCGGATATCGCACGCACGAGAAAATATACGCGTAACAGCGCGAGAAACATGGTTAACGCGAATATATATATATATATATGTAAAAACGATCGCACGTAGGCACGACGACGGCTTCAAGGAGAAATTAGCAACAAAGTGTGCCGCCACTGTTTCTACAAGGATCTGTGCTAATTTTTTCTTTTTTTTTTTTTTTTTTTTTTTTTTTTTTNTTTTTTTTTTTTTTTGCCTCCCGCACCTGCCGCCTTCCTTTCGAATCGTATTTAATTTAATTTAATTTAGGCGTATTCTGAGTCTGGTTTCCAGTGATTATATATATAACAATCAATTGGACAGATCATCTTGGGATTAATTAGAACATTTATAATTCTAAGATTATACGTTTGATCTTCGAATTCGAAAATAATTTGATTTTGATTTTAATTTTTGTATTTTGGATTGAGATTCTATTGGGATTTAGATTAGATTTAAAATTGAAGTCTTCTCGAAATTTTTTCTTCCAGATTTAGGTTATTCTTAATTTACTTGTTTAATATTGTTCGAATTCGATGGTAAATTGATTAAGTCTTTTTAAGATTTAAATTATCCAAAAACAGAGAATTTAACGTTCGAGTACGAATGAATATTTCATTTTTCTAATTCTTCTCTTTGATTACGTTTTATAATGAATCTTATCTTAAAATTGAAATCTTTTTGAAATTTTTCGAAATTTTTTCTTTCATATTTAAATCATTCTAATTTATTTGTTTAATACATTCGAATTTGATGATAAATTAACTAAGTATTCTTAAGATTTAAATTATCCCAAAACAGATAATTCAATGATAATTCGATATTCATTACAAACGAATGTTTCATTTTTCTAATTCTTTTGATCACATTTCACAATTTTAAGACGAACGTAATCCTATCAAGAAATTTAATTTTCACGAATCCATCAAATCTCATATCTCTATCAGGCCAAAAATATTCCGATATTCCGATATAATACTCAATGATAGATTTCTATGGTTCAATTCAGCGACGCGGCCAATTTTGATACTCGATATTAATTAAATTCAGGTCCAACTGATAAAAAATATAACGAGATCGTATGGATCTTCATCCGGCTAATCACGATGATGACAGATGAATAATCAGAAGGCCATAGCCGATATATCAAAGTAAAATTCGGTGAATTCACGGTGGCCGTGGACGCGTGTAATTTCCTCTGTACCTTGTCTGCGATTTAATTCGACAAGTCGCAATTCGATCGATGCTACGAAGCCAACGGTTGCCGGCATACGGGAATCCAACCAATTAATTAACCCTCGCGATGCGGGCTTGTTCTCCGGTTATGGTTTCCCCTATATCTGCTGAACTTGCGAGAAATACGTAGAAAAAGTGGATCAAAAATTTAACCCAACTCATCGAATGAATTATTTTTGACGATTATCGATCGTCGATAAGAAATTGTTTCGGTTCGATCGATATTGAATTTGCATGGGTGAAAAATTTTGAACTGTTCCTTTCTTCTTTTATCCGAGTACGAATTGTATTTTTATGATCAATTATAAAACGTATTATAAATATTCGAATCTAAGAAATATTAAAATATTTCCAATCTAATACAATTTATAATTATTCGTCTACAATATTAAATTCTTGTTCTCGTAACTTGTCAAGATAATATTCGAAGTATCATTTACAATTTTAACTTTTTTTCCCCCTTTCTCAATTCCTTTTATATTTAGAAAAAATAATCGTGGAAGAATATTCAAAAGACGCCATATCGATCAACCTACTTCCAACAACAAATACGTATAGCAACGTTATCAAGAACCAACGAGCCCGACACGCGAATTCATCGCGCCTCCCTCCCTCTCTCTTTCTCTCTCTGCAAAGAAATAGTAAGGACAATTCGTTGCCGGCGAAAGTACAAGAAGAAGAAGAAGAGGAGAAGGAGGAGGGACAAAAAGCTGGCAGGTAGCTATCTAACCGCTACCGAAAGGTGTGGCCCCTTTTATCCCCCTTTTACGTTATCTCGAATCGCACGAAGTCCTCGCCCGTATCGTCGTCCGAGGATCAAGGATACAACCGCGGGACGTGTCTATTAAATTTCCAGGAACGATCGCGAGCTACGATAGCCCCGGTCACGTCGGCTGCGAAATGCCTCTTAGACATGCATCTTCTCGCGTGAGATGCCTCCTCCTTGAACAAATCGCGCTTACAAGATGGCGTACACACTCGTTGCGTTAGTTAATTCGAAGTAAATAATGGGAATGTTCCTTTGAAAAGTAACGTGGATGGATTTCCATCTCCCTTCGATTCCTCTGAAAAGTTAGAGAGAGAGAGAGAGAGAGAGAGAGAGAGAGAGAGAGAGAGAGAGAGAGAGAGAGCGCTGCGCACTCGACGCGGATTTATCCTTCGACTGGAAAAATGCTAATTTTATCGGCTTCTTTCCTCGAATCCTCCTCCACTACTCTAGGGATCTAAATTTACTGTAAAGAGCAAAATACATCAAAGCGACGTAATTTGTGGAATTTATTTTTTTTTTGGATCGAAGAATTTGATCGGAGATCGGTGGGATATTTTAGACGAGGGATTAATCTTTGTATGCTATCTTGTAAAGAAAAAAATAACTCGAATTTAAATAAAAGAATATCCGTAGTGATGGAATTTCTTCGTATTCTCAACAGTGAATCGTTAAAATTGAACGATTGAAAATTTTTGCTCTATCTAACGTCATTATAAAATAGAATTATTTTTGATTTCGATGACACAATACTCGAGATCGCGTACGAAAACACTTCACTCATTATCACAAGTTTATTAATTTTGAAAAATACTCGGAACAATCGTATATATCTTCATTACAAAGAAGAAATTCATTTAAAAATCATTGTATCGGATTGATCCTTCAAGAAGCTAAAATTAATTCAAGGAAGAATTATTCAACAACTCTCCCGAAGCTAGAATATCGTTGCAAGTTATCCTGTTGACTCGTCAATTGAAAGAGAAGAAAAACTGTACAACGTTGCGTTTATAAATCCGTTCTAATAAACGACCAAGATTATTTATGACTCTGTTATGCGATAACGAGATATCCAACCACGGAATCGTCTCGAGAATCCATGTTAATTTAATTCTTTTGAATTTTTAACGAAACGAAAATTTACAAAATGTAAAATTAATAGTAAAATTCTCATATTATTTTTAATAATATTTCTTTCATGAATCACAATATACTTATACTTTTACTATATTTATCGTAAAGTATAAATATACATTTTTCTACATTTTCCCACAAATGCATGCACAATCTACTCATGATCGGACAATAATTCTTCTGCAACTTTAACCATCCAACTCTTATTTACTATACTCTTTTACTTATACAAATACCTCTTTACTATACACGCATATAAGTATAAATATATATCTCTATACATTTCGATAAATGCACATCGCAATCTACACATTACTGTCTCTACAAATTTATTACATTCCTACTGTATCTACTTATCTATTAAATAATTATAAAAATACATTTACATACCTTTCAATTTTCTATAAATCCACAATCTAATTTACGACTACATAACCTCAGTTTCTTCGATTTTCATCTTGCAAGAAAAGAAGAGTTAATTGCGAGACAGAGGAGACAGAAGAAGTTTTCCAACCAGTATACAACTTAACACCGATACGAGTACCGGGATTACGCCCTTCTGTCCTGGCAGGACTTATTAACGAGACGATAAATTATTCGAAATGTCAATTGCGCGATATCGTTCGCGTCGCGTACAATCGCGGCAAGGATCGTGAATGACGTCACGCAGCGATCGCTCGTGTCCCTCTTGCGCATGTCTCCCAACCGAAGACAAGACGAATTAACCACGCAAGCATGGGTGTGTACACTTGTCGCAACGTGTTGTGCACAAGCCGATAGGTTAGGACCTCGAGGTTACCATCCATGATCCCTGGAGAAACTTCTTATGCTCGTTAATTACTTACCTTCTCACCAATTACATCAGGAGTGTACAAAGTCATTCGAAGGTTCATTAATCATTATCAATCGACGTGGCTCGATCATTTTCTTTCGATTATTAAGTCGTAGATCATCGTGAATGAAGTTTTAATATTTTGATTCGTTAGAGGTGAATTGTAAGTAAGCGTGCAAATCGATAATATTGATAATATTTTTATGTGATTTGGTATTTTTTTGCTTTGAATTTTTTTATTTTTCTGATACATATGATCGATGATATTGTCAATATCGATTGTTATTGACTTTTTCGAAACCAAATGCAATTCGATAATATTGTCGATATCGATAATTATTGATTTTTTCCGTACGAGGCTACATACGTTCAATAATATTGTCAATAATTATCGATATTGGATTATCGATATTATTAAACACATGTGTGGTTCTCTTAATATTTGCTAATCGGTCCGAGTACCGTATTCATAATTCACTTTTATACTTCGATGACTGTGTTTGTCGTATATCCAAATGAGTTTACAATGTTATGAAATTAACGGATTATTTGCTTGAGCGATACGTGTTAGTGTTTCGCTTTATTTAAACATGACCGAGTAAATATCCGAATATCGAATTCTGTAAGTATACATAATTCGAAAATATTAAATAAATAAGATTTATATCTTAATCTTTTATCTTAATCAAAATGAATTTGATACGTAAATTTAAAATAACCAATAAAACGCTAGTACAATACAATGAAATCACCCGCAGGTACTAAATTTCGTTGCACCGTGTTTTACAGACAATTCCACGGAAATCGATAAGCGGCGTGGAGACTTTTCCGCCATTATTCCCCCGCGAGGTATATAAATTCTGTCTTTCCCTTCGTTACACGCGTTTCCTGTCAAGTAACAGGGCAGATACAACAACGTGATCGGGGCCGGTGAATAACGACTCCTTTTATTTCATCCGCGATAGTAATCGGTCCATTGAACGGCCGTGGAACGTATAACGCCTTGATCACGAGAGTTCGAGGAATCCAGGAGAGATGGAAGGCGGATGGAGCTCGCCTCGTAACGAGATCAAGGAATTCGTTGCGGCGGCACGTGTTGCATCGATCGTCCCGCGTGTTTTCCGCGTTTTTTCGAATCGAGAAAAATCGTTCACTTTATGACACGTTGGTGGGTCGACCGTTGCCGACTCTGAAGGTGGCCGATACGGATTTACGAGCTGGCAGGTGCAAAGTAAATCGGCGTGACGATCGATTTTCAAACGATTTCCCTGATATTTGTACTTGATCGATAAAATAGAAATAGAATGTAAAATAATATAATATCGGAAAGAGAGATTGAAACCAGGCTTGGATGTTTAGGGATGTTAGAAAAATTAATTTTTTTTTAAGAAATATTTGAGAAACTGAACTGAAGGTTTGTTTTGTTCAAGTTTATCTCGAAAATAAATAATAATCGTTTCTCGATTTCTCGATTATTAAATTTCACTCATCTGATAATTAAAAATTATTTTCAAACGTATTATTTCAATTAAATTCCCGATCGAGACATCGTGTTCTCTCAACGTGTAACGTGTAAATGATACATAGACTCGAAGGGCCACGATATTTTCAGAAGATGAGAGAGAGTTACCGACTCATTACCGTAATTAATTACGCGATCGATCAATCACACGATGACATTAAAAATACAAGGGACAACATCGACGATTAACTTAAGAGTGATCGATATCGTTAGCCATTAAACTAATCTTTGATGAACACGCGAGTACGAGAGTCGTTCTTAAAAAAAAAAAAAAAAAAAAAGAAAGAAAGTAAGAAAAGAAGAAAGATTAAAACAACCATTTCCCCGAATCTTCATCCCTTCTCACCCCCCTCCCCCCGCCTTTTAAGCGTGGAGAGAGAAAAAGGAAGAAAATCGATGTTCCCTTTAGCAGTGGCGGAACTTGGTGATTTCTTGATAAAAGGCATGCGAGAGTTCGTATTCCTTGGGGAGGGTGGCTTTTACAAGGTGGATGCATCTGCTCGAGTCGAGAGAAGAATGGCCGGCACAAAGGGAATGGGAAAGGGGTGAGGCGAGGGAGGAGGGGCGGCGAGAAATCGATGGCGAACGAAAGGAAGGAAGAAGGAGGAAGAAGGAGGAAGGGGCAAGAATCTCGATGATGATAAATGCTTCCTGCGGAGGAACGTGATTTATGCCGTCATTAGAATAGTCGCCACGAACCATCCATGTGTGTGTACGTGTGTGGGTGGCGCATAATGATGGCTACCATTACACACGCGTGTGCTCCTCTCCTCGTATTGGTTTTCAATAAAAAAGGATCCCGCTTGCACGGATCATTGGGACGACCGTAACCACCGCATCGTGCCGAGTAGACGCGTTTCGAAACGTTTCCACGATTTGCTGCGATTCGAACGTTGAGAAACGTTGCTTTCGAGAATTTGAGAAAGTTCGATGAAACTTTGAAAATTATTCTCCCAGGAAAATGTTAATCCATCGATTATCACTTCCTTGGTTTAAAAGATTATAAAGATTGTCAAAGAAAAAAAGAAATGAGAAGAGATGTAGACGTAATCGAGATAAGATTTTCCAACGTTTTGACCACCGGCAAAGCGAGCCAATTATCCGTGTTTACAATTTCTAGCTATTTCGAGAAGTAGCTGGAAGGTGGCGCAGCGATCGACGCTAACCGTTGCTTTTCTGTTGCGATGGTGGCTCGGTTAAACGCTGATCGATTATAACGCTAATTGCCAAAAGTAATAAGGAAGGACCACCCATCTGATAGTCCAGATCTGATGAAATAGATACGCATTAATTGGACGGGAGGGGCTGTTCCCCTCTCTGATTACCTATTACCGATAATTATATGTTAACCACGTATATCGAGATCCGGGCCGGCACGTACGACGACCGCTCGAGAAACCTGTTCCCCTACAGCGGTGAACATTGAATCAAATTGCGTGCGCGTGCATGCGTGTACACCGACTGTATTCACGCCTCCTAACCTTTCGCTACCGGTTAGATCTACACGGTGAATAATTACAGTTTGGTCCATCGATGGATAGATCGTGGGGCCATTGCGGCACCGACAAAGCTTCCATAGATTTCGACGGTTTCTTCGATACATCTATTCGAAGCGTATAAATGTTCCACGATTAATATTTTTTTGTCATTTTTGTGATTCTTCGACGATTCTTTACAAAAGTAAATAACATCAATTTTTTCGATTTTTTGATGAAAATTATATTTATTTTGATGAAAATTATATTTTAATTATTGAGGAAAGAGTTATTATATAATATTATTATATGTAATTTTAATAGAGAATCGAAATAAAAGATTTTAAAGTTTAAAGTTGAATCGGGAAAAAGTGATAAATTAATTACAATGCGAATGTTTAATTCAATTAAATCTTCATGGATATTTTTAAGGAGCAATCAAGAATTGATTCTAACAAAATTCAAATATTTAAATTCGTAGAAATCTATTTGTAGCGATCTCGTAATTTTCGAGAAAATTATAATCTTCAATTTCAATTTTAGCCAGAATAAAAATACCCAGCTTACAAAAGATACGAATTTATGCAAATTTTTCATAATGTATAAATCGTATTTCCAATTTGTCATAAAATATTCGTCACATTCTCGAATTTCTATTTTAAAATAGAATTTCATTCCATCATCTTATTCAATTATCGGGTGTCTGGCGTGCAAATCCGATCAATTAACGAAGAACAAAAAAAGAAAAATGAAGAGATTTTCGATCGATTGTTTAACGAGTTTATCTCGAACGAATCGACGCATCGACGCTTTTTTCCTATTCAGAGACAAATGAGTGAAGGAATAGAGGCGAAGAATCGGGATGGAGGCAACAATGCGATTGTTGTCTATGAGTGACGGGTTTGACCTCGAGCAATTATGAAAATGGGTGCAAAACAAAGGAGGGATGATGAGGAATTGCAAAGGTGACAAATTGCCAACATTATTGCTGTGGCGTAACACATTTTGCAAGCTGTGCCTTTGCCCAATCAAATTCAATTAGCTTTGACATTCGTTAAAGACTGTTCGAACAATTCAGCATATCTGAATCGATGAGTGACGGAAAGGAATATCGTGGGGAGGAATAAGTAATATTAATTCAAATAATTGAGAATAATTAATATTTTCGTTCTTATTTACACAAATCGGTTTTGAATTAAATTTCATTTCATAATGTTTTATGCATCTATTTGAATGAAAATTAAAATCATAATCTACGACGATTGACAGATATCAATATCTTCGTTTCGTATATTATCGAATTGCGTAAAATTTGGTAACTGTTTAGACTCATCCCAATTTTATGATACCTGAATCCTACACCGTTGTAAAAATTTTTTGTAGATCTCGAAGGCCTTTACCTAATCGGATAGAGGCACGTAGCCGAGAGTTAATAAACGTAAAAGACCGATTGTCGATTATTCACGGGATATAAATATATCGGTGAAATTTATCGGAGGGATTAATCATCTCGAATCCGTGGGTGCAACTTAATAAATTTCTTTGAAATTATCATTGCGCAACTGATAAATAACAGTTTCGAGTAACGTGCTACGTTGTAAAAAAAAAAAAAAAAAAAAAAAAAGAAAAAGAAAGAAATTCACGATTTTCACGCTATTGTAACGTGGTAATTGGTATTGATTTGTCGATCGGCTGGACCGAAACGATCCCCCCTTTTATTGCGAATACGGCCTCTGGGCCGGTGCTCGGCGCATTTTATGCCGTAAAAATTTATTACGCCATGAATACTGAATACAAATTATTATTGCTTATTAGCAACGCTTTGCATAATGGAGAACGGTGTAATTTATAAATTGTATTGCACCGGGGGTTTTTTAAATGAACGAAGCAGCCAGCGGAACTTTCGTTATAATTAATCAATAGTTCCTGTCGAGGAGGAGGAGGAGGAGGAGGAGGAGGAGGAGGAGGAGAAGTATTTGTCGATAAGGGTTTCTAGTTTTTTATTTTTGGTTTTTTAAATATTAATACTATTCTATATTATATAATAATTTATACTATATTATATAATATATTATATGATAATTTCTTAATTATTAATATTTTTTAATACGTGTAAACAATTATTTAGGAAAATTTCAATTTTAATATTTTTCCATCTTGATAACAATTATCATATTCGTGTTTTTCAATAATATTACATACAATTGTTATTGTTAATTAATTTTAATATACATTTTATACATTGGACTATTTATTTTTCCATCTTGATAACAATTATCATATTTTTCAATAATATTACATACAATTGTTAAAGCAGATTAATTTTAATTTTAATTTAATTAATGAAATTAATTAATTATTTTCTGCATTGGATTATCTATAATATTTCTCAATAATATTTTTCAATAATATTGGATACAATTGTTTATATACAATTGTTATTGTTAAAGTAGATTCATTTTAATATTTTATACATTGGACTATCTATTTTTCCATCTTGATAACAATTATCATATTCGTGTTTTTAAATAATATTACATACAATTGTTATTGCTAATATTAAAATGATTCAAACGCAATCTATATCACGTTACTATCCTAAAATATATTGTCAAGAATTCTATGATTTATGTATAAATATACGACATGCCTGATTATTTAATTTCACTAAATTATAGAACAGCACACGAAAAAAAGAGCATCGACAATCAATTCCTCATTGTATTCAATAGAGAGACATAATCAAAGCGATCTTGATTCTTGAGGCAAATTCAACTTTGATCACCATCTTCAGCAGTCGTTACTACGTGCAAAGCGTTATCGATCACGCTTATCAACCAAATTCAACTGCTAATAGAAGTTAGGTGTGGACCGACCTTTAATGAACAGAGATAAGCAAAATTTTAACGGTTAAAAGTTAAAAAGAATAATGTTTTAATGAAATAATGAATACTTCAATAAATTACTTGAATAATTTATTATTTAAGCATCGAATAAATAAATAGCGATGACCGAGTTATAAACAAAGATTTTGTTTAAAAAAAAGAAAAATGACATATCTTTATGAAACATCAATAAAAAGAAATCTTTATTCTTTATTTTTAAAATTACTTTCTTTTTCACCTTCACTGTTTAATTACCTATTCACAAAAAAAATCTTGAACATCATTTTTTTCACTGAAATGTTTACTTTTCATTTAATTTCAAAAACAGGAAAATCTCTAGATCAAGTCTGAACTGTATAATGAATTTTAGAGAGATTTTTCATTGATTTTTCACGAATATGGATTACAAAAACTAGGGCAGTGAAGATATATTATATATATCATAGATAATGAATTATATGTAAATAAATAAATAATATATTTTTAAAAATAAAGAAAAGAAATATTTCTTTTTGTTTCTTCGTAAAGATATATCTTCTTTTACTTTTCATTTAAACGAGGTCCACTCTCGTCCAGCTATTACGAATAAATATTACTAACTTAAGTAACTTTATACGAAATTTTATCTTAATTAATTTTTTAGCCCATTAGTGGCCAACTCTTTCTTACTTAAACGGAAATGCGGCAGAAACGCGCAAAAGGCGGAAAAGGCGTTTAAGCGTGGCCTGCGATCTCGCGAACTGCGAGCATGGGCGTCGACAAGCGACAGCGGTGCGACCGCCCATCGATACACCTCGTTGGCCGGACAATAATAATTTATATACGCGGATCATGCCGCTAGATTGCACGCACAAGGTAGAGACGGCGTATTGCCAGTCAAGAATAATGACTACTCGGCGACCATTAACTAACCACAATCGAGCTGAACGCCAGTCCGATCGCCAGTTCCGCGCGTTATGCTAATCCCACCTTTGCTCCTTTGGCCTGCCTGCCTTTCGTGTCTGCCTTCCTGTCTTCTTTCTGTGTCGATCGAACGATAGGCGAGTCAATAGCTGTGGAAAGTTATATCCGGATATGTTTAAACATTTGTCGCTTTTTCAACTTTTATTTTTGCGCAGTGAAAATTAGGAAACAATTAGGATACTTACTTTTATTGTTGCGTGAAAATATTGGTAGATTTTACGATAATAGTGTTGATTACAATTTAAAGTGAGTTTTAAATCATGATAAATTTATAGATATTTTTATCCGAGTATAAAGATATCTGAAAAAATAAGAATTATTCAAAAAAGTATATTTAAGTATAAAAATATAGGAATATTAAAACTTGCCTAGATATTTTTGATTGATAAAAAATCATATTCAGATTTTGTGAATATAAAGGAAGTTTCAAATTTAAAATATTTGTTTCAATTAGTATTTCATTTTAACGTTAAGTTAAAATAATTTTTTTTTTTTTTTTTTTGGAATTTCATTTGTGCAAAATGTTGAAGTAATTTCATTCTTTATGGTGCTTAGTCATTTTTCATTATATTTATCTTGGGTTTCGAAACGAGGATATTACAGGAGCTTATTTCGAAATATCGACAATCGATCGATTCCTTCTATATATTTTCCGCACAAGTTTTAGCAGATGAAACTTGTTACCGATGGCATATACGAGTATAACAATGATTGAGGTTGTCCCTTGATATCGACTCACATAGCTCTCGAAACAAAAGCATCCTCTCTCTCCTGGGACATCGTGTAATATATTTCGAAGGAATCATATACTTCGATCCATAATATTAATAGAACTGGCAAAATTGAATTTCCTGGTTCGGATAAGAAACAATAAATGTATCAAAGTTGAGACTTCTTAATATATTATTACAGATTTTGATTTCACGAAATATTGTTTATAAAGATAAAAAGATTTGTTAAAATTATCATTTATAAGTAGTATTTCCTTTCACCAAATAAAATGTTGCAAATGTTTAAATCTATAATTTAAAGATATCGATCTAAATTCTAGAAAAATAACATCTATACTCACAGTTTTTTTTTTTGTAGCTCTGCAAAATGATCAACAATCCAGTGCCATTCCTGGAAGAATAAATATTCCTCTACAATAGATATTCCTGGAAAAAACAGATAAAATTTTTAAAGATTTTTGTTTCATTTTCTGAAAATGAAAAATAATATTAATATAAAAATAAACATTGAATAGTTAAATTTTTAATCGAATAATGTTAAACTATAAGATCGTTTTCACATAGGCGGCCAATAACCTATAATTTTGCCAAATAAATAAAAAACTACTAGTAAATGTCATAATTATAAAATTAATCGCGTGACTAGCTTCGATCGATCACTTTGTCATCCGAGTCGTCGTCGTTTTTCCCATCCGGCAAAAAATATTTTTCCAATGTGAATTCCGATCATTCACGGCAAGAACGGAGAAGTCGGCGAGCTAGTTTTCCTCGAGGATCTGATTCCTCGAAACGGGGAGCCACGGAATGAAGAGAAGGTAGAGAAGCCGCCGCTCGCTGCCTTAGATTCTCGCGTGTTCACGGCAATTAGAGGAAGGTGTGACAGATACGAAGAGGTTTTGCCGTGAAACGAGCAGGGAGGAAGGTGGAGAGCGTAACGCATGGCCAGCCATAAATTATCGGCCGATGGTAGGAATTAATCGGATCCTAGGAATGGAAGACGAGGGGAGGGGGGCCGTGAGCGCGCATTCATCGTTACGAGAGGAGCGGCTCGGTACGTGGCATCCAAGCCGCCACGACCAATTAAACGAACAAAGACGTCTAAATGGGACCGCTAGATCGTCATAGAAATATATTTACTTGTGATTGGATGCATTCAGTTCCCGAACGGCCATAAGCCGGACACGAAATAACGAACGGCCGCAAGATCGCTCGATCGATAATGTCCTCATCCATTTCCATTCACCGGTTCGAGTAACACCTCAGCCACGATGAAATTACTTAATTTGCGCTCGGCCTGCCAACTGGCTCCCCCTGTCGCGTCCTCGGGATTCTGATCGTTTGTTATCGAGAAGGGCTCGAGTAATCTACGGTTATTTTAGATCGTCTTTACCATCGCCGCGTGTGTGCGTAGTTAACTCGTTGAAACTATCGTTGAACTATCTCTTCGTTCTATCTATGTTATTAAAAGCGAACTTACGAATCTGACGTTCTGATCAAGGATTGCTTAACGATGTATGTGCACAGTAGATAAAATTATTTCGAAGAAGATGAGGTTAGATAAATTGAACATCCTTCAAGGATAAGTAAGATATACGTTGCGATAAACCTAGATCAATATTGGATTAATTTTAATTAAGTTTCGATATACACAAATAAATGTGTATGTGAATTCATATTTGTTTAATTTTAGACGTGACGTAATACGAACCTAACCTAAATCTAATCCGTCGTAAACTATTCCAAACATCGCTGAAACATAAAAAATATTAGTTATATTTATAGAAAGAAATTATTTATAATGATAATCTTGATAAGATATTTCAAAAATACCAAAATCAACGAAATGATTCTTATTCCAAACAATTATCGATGTAGTAATTCGTTGTCGCAGTTATCCACATCGATATCGATAGTCCATTCCATTTTCTTCGATTGGAAAGATTCTGGTTCTAAAACCTTGTAAACTATGTAGACATTTATAGCCTGTAAAATTCCGATAGAGGATTCAATTTAAGACACGGAGAGCGTAACAATAAGACTCGATTAACTTGGCGCGAGAGGCGAAGACATCGGGAGGTCGAAACGGAGCAATCGATTCTCTCGATAAGAGGTACCGCAACCATGTTTCAGTTCGAGATAAATCCGGATTAGCACGACGAGGTAGTCGCGACGAGGAAGAGACGCGTTGAATCTTAAGGGGATAAGGTTTCGGTAAATATAACGCTTTGCCTGTTAACCGGTTCCACTCGTAAATTGCCGAGAGGATAGTGAATTTATACGGTTCACAATTTATGTTGATCCAACCGGGTACAGCGTTCCGCGGACGTCAAATCGAAAAGTATCGAGTTTACAAATAAATTTAACGTCGTCCAACATCCAACGAAAACGCTTCAAGGGATTTCGCGGTAAATCTCATCGTTTGAAAACTCAAACATCGTATCAAACTACTAAACGTGTTGAAAATAACATTAAAACTTTCTCTATTCAACTTCGAAGAACGTTCCAAGACTTTATGAACGGTTAAAGAAATGGGTTAGAAAATTAAATTTTCTTTCAAGTAACCTCATCTGTCATAAAACTAACCTTATCTGTCACTTCATCGTCTGGCTTTGTACTTCGAATTAGAGTTGAAACTACCGATATTGTTATCGATAAATATCGATAATATCATTAAGATATTTAATAACAGGTAAAAATAATTATTTTTACTTTTTTTATTTAAATTTATTATCAAAAATATTAATTATCAATGAACAAAGGATATTTTATTGATTTTTTGATATATTCAAGATATCGTTAAGACATCAATGTGATACAAACATGAATAAAAATGGCTTAAATGAATTACTATTCAATTAAATATACTTTTTCAATAAAATCTATTTTTATTGCAACTTATTATAGATGACATTTTTTACGTGTCTTATAATAATATATAATGATAAAATCAATCGTTTCTGTCTGTTAATCATATTTATCAATAAGATATCGATAAAATACTAATGATCATAATTCTCGATTTCGAAAATTAGTTGATAATTTGTAGAATTCTTCTGTTATCCTTTTTTGAAACGTTTCTGGAAATTATTAAAGCATCGATGTAAAATTCTAATGTACAATGAATATAATAATAACAACAAAGAAAAGACACCACCTATTTTTATAATCTAAATTTACGTACGGAAATGAGAATTTTTTATCACAACGAGGGACACGAGTAATAAAAATTTAACGAAATTCAACGAATAGACGTGTTTACACGCCTCAAGAATCGCGTCGCCCATCCATCTCGAATAGTTTTTTTCTTTTCGAATCTGTCGGAATCGTTTTCTCCAAGTCGAGTCGAAAAGCCGGCCGGCTCGATCGGTAACGAAGCTGGATCTCTCATATCGGGAATAAAGAGTGCCGATCGAAAAGAAAGGGAGAAAAATCGGGGCGGATCGTTAACCGGAGCCGACGACAATGTTCGTGGCGTGGTTGAAACCACCATGGCAACAAATCACTCCTTATATAGCCGATCGGCGTTTCTGCGCGCCTAAGATGAAAAGAAACGGTGCAAAAAAAAGGAAGAAAAGGCGGCCGCGTAAAGGTGGAGAAAAAGATGACGATGAAGAAGGGAACGAAGAAGGGAGGGGAGGGGGGAGGGGGGGGGGGGTGCGCGGAGAAGGAGTTGGAAGGATGTGAGGGGGGCGAAGAGGGGCGGCGGAGAGGGGATGGATCGGGCCGTAAGGCCCCATGCGGCGCTGAATCACGCTCGAACCTTTTTCACTTTCAGGTCCTTCAACGGCGCCCTGTTCGAAGGCTTACCTTTGTGAGGCTGGCGCCGTGATTTTTCACGGTCGCCGTCCGGGAATAGTCGAAACACGACCAACGGCTCGTTCCACCCGTATTTAAGGCCCCTCGTCTGGATCGGCTTCCCTATTTCTTCTCGCGACTCGCCCCCTCCTCCCCCGATTCTCCTCGAATCGAATTATTTCCAGACTATTTTTACGCTATCCACGGGTTTAGCTGGCAGCTCCTGTTGGAATCTCGGTTTCGTTTCTCGAGATTCTCGGTATTGGCAGTATCCTCTTGGGATAAGTTGTATAAGCCGTAAGTTAGAACTGCTTTCGGATCGAATTTAGCGACTGGTGAAAATCGAGAGTCTTGGGGAGTTAGGGAAGAAGATGGCGGGTCTACGGGGTGTTAATTTTAAGAAGCCAAAGGGGAAGGGGAAATATATATTGGTGTATAAAAATTTCGAGGCGAAACAGGATATAAAATAGATTAGTTATTTTTAATTCGAATTTCATAAATAAGTGAGTCTCGAAGATCGAAATTTTCGTAATTACGAAAATGCGTATTGTGTTCCACGTATGTTGTTTTTTTTTATTTTAAAACTTCCTATCATAAAAAAAAAAAAAAAACTGAAGTTCTATCATTTTCTTTATATTTTTTAATCTACATTATGAAATATATTTTCAGATACATTACGCAAAAAAAAAGAAATGCAAAATCTAAATCTGTCGTCCTTGGCGATGAGCGGGCAAAAAATTTTTCTTCTTAAATTTCGCCAGAGGAGACCGGCTGTCTGGCGAATTGGGGCAGGCGATAAACGGACGAGGAATTTTTTTAATAAAAGAACGGAAGGACGCGTGAAAAACGAGGCGTGAAAGGATAAAGGAGAGTGGAAAGGCTAACGACTACCTGGGCCGAAATTCGGTTCGAGGTTGTCGAAGTTACGTTTCGTTGTAATGGCCGCGATAAAGGGGAACCAGATAAAAGAGGGCGATAGCGGAAGAGAATCGAAGAGAATGGGGGCGGGCGTAAAATGTGAATTACATCGAAATCGGACGATGGGTGGTTCCGCCAATCAATTGCCACTTGACAGCGGATGGCCAATGCTATCGATGATCGAGGAATGATTAATGACACGGCACAACTATAAACGCTGTAATCTACCATCGAAAACGATTTACATTGTACCGTTGCTTGTTTCGAAGGTGTTACGTTACGATGCGGACCCACCACCGATTCTTTCGAAACGCTCTTCGATCCCAAACTGGGTAATAGGATTGCAACAAATAGAATTCCTTTCGAAATTGTGTGAGACCTTGGGTGTGTTTCTTAATACTTTTTTTGAGTTGCAATTTTTTTTTTTTTTGCGATATTTAAATTATCCGTGATCCTTTGTACGAAGTAAAAATTTAAAAAATTTGACTAGTTGTGGATCTAGTGTTTCTTAATTTCTTTTGAGTTTTCATTCTTTCGTAATAAATTAAATTATGCGATGTTATATGCGAAGAAAGGGAAATTTAAAAAATTTAATAAAAATAAAATAAGTTAATCAATGGGAGGATTACTTTTTGATGATATAATTACACGTATGTATATAAAATGAATATTAATTAATATTGAGAGTCGTTAAGTAAAAATGATAAATTGATAAAAAATCGAAGTGAATAATTAAATAACGTTACGTATATGAAATGACAAAATTTGTTTAAAAATTGTTTTCCGTCAACTTTGTTTAATCGATAATTAAACTTCCTCGAAATTTTCCTCAAAAATTTAAAGTTTAAAACAGTTGTAAAGAAATATATAAAATTTTTTGCTACGGCATATATTGTCTCATTTAAACTTTCGTTATAAAATGGATATTTAAATACATTCGTAATAATCTACATCCCCATGTAGTTATAAGTTGTTCAATTGAGATAGAAGCACAGATTATTATTCAAGTAATTTTCACTTTAATGTGAAAAGTCTTTATAGTTGTAATTTCCGTTAACCACTTTTTATACGTAAATTTTATACGTAAAGGAAATTTATTTTTCGATATCGTGACAAAAGTTAAAACGTAACGTGATTTAACTTTCAACACTTTGTGTTTTATAAATTAAATATTCAGTATTATTAAATTATTGACAAATTTTTAAGCAGATAGAACAGATGTTTATAAATATTCATAGAATAACTTGTATCTTCGTTATTCGGAATATGCAAACGCGAGAATTTCATTATAAAATTATACAACTTATTGTTAATTGGATTTTAACATTGCAAACTTAACACATTCCCTCTATGTACTTCGCGATGAACATTGCTTATTAATTTTCATGAAATTTTTTTCATATTTAACGAAGATGATTATGCATATTAAACAATTTTTTAAGTTTATGCAAATTGAAATTTTCATTAACACAAAAAAAAAATAGAATTTGAATAAAAATCTGCTTTCTTTAAATATCATTTTAATTTAGATTTTTATATCTCCCTGCGTTATTATACATTTAAATTTTTCATAAACGCAATATCATCTCTCAATATCATCACTTTTACTTTTTTTACTCTAAAAAATATAAAAAGTTAAATTTTCGAATAACGAATTTTTATCCATTTTAACTTTTCAATCGTTAAAATTTTGCTCGTCCCTTTTTTCTTTTTATATCATTTTTATAATACAAATATTTCTCTTTGAACGTGTTAAAAAAAAAAAAAAAACAGAAATCAACAATGATTCTCTCAATCATTCGGGAAAGAGTTCCTCTGAAAAAGAGAGTTCCAGAAGCGGAATTTGGATCCTCGCCTCTCGACGAATTCTATCGCGGCGCTGCGTAGAGCGAATACTCGGTCTCCCGGCAAAGACAGAACAAAGACTCGATGTAACACGATAGTGGGTTTCGTGTTTCAGGCGGGCATGCTGCGCGGCGATCACGGCGAGTTCTGGTTGGAACCAGTCGCCCTGTCCCCGGAAGAAGAACGAGTCCGGTTGGAGGAAGAAAGGCTGGAAGACGCCGGCGCCGAGGGCCGTGGTGCCGCGGGCCTGTACCGGAACTCGGTGCTGGGCAGGCCCCATCTCGTGTTCCGCAGGTCCGTGGAGCAGCCGCAGCTCGAAATCGGCGCTGCAGGCCGTGCCAGACGTCGGCGGAAAAAGAAGAAAAAACTCGAGAGAAACTGTGGCACTCGCGGTGAGAATCCACCGACACCGTTCTCCCCTTTTACTCTCCCCGTCCTCCTCTCCTCTCCCTCTTTCTTTTTACTCTTAGCCTTTCCCTTTCTTTTCGTCTTTTTTCCCCCCTCTTCTCGTCCCTCGGTTTCTGTGCTCGGCTCTCCGTTCGATTCTTGGTTTCCTTTTATCTCCCCTTTGGAAGGGGAGGGGGAATGGACGAAGAGGCGACTATTAGCGGTTATGTACGTCTGTCCTTTTTTTTCTCGTTCTACTCGAAACAAACGTCTCGAGTAGTTTAAGTTACTTTGCCGTTTTCTTTCTTTCTCTTTTTTTTTTTTTTTGTTGTTTCATTTAGAAGATGAGGCTTGTTGAGTTAGGTAATGTATAAAATTAATTTTGTGAGCAAGATCGAGTGTGATGTATCGCTTGGCTCGATGATACTCGAAGGAGAATGAAATTAAAGGGAAATTTGTATCATGATTGTCGATTTAAATTTTTCATTCTTGGATTCATGGTATTCAATCAGGCAAGCAACTTCTCGTAAGCGAAATTAATTCCCAAAAAAGAACTTCTCATTCTGTCGTATTCGATCAGAGAAATATATAGGGTCTCATTTAATTTTGACAGTATTTAATATATCGTTAAAAGTGTCAATTTTACGTATATTTAAAGATTATTAAAAATCTTTTTCGTTACAATAGATTACAGAATAGATATAATAATAATTATATCAGAGAAGTAAAGATTATATCAAAATTCAACGCGAGTCACCTATACGAGAGACTAGAGATTCACGACAAGCGATAATTTAGATACTTAGGTCGATTCTCTCTTCCCGTTTCTTTTCCCGATTTCTCCCGCTACGAACATTTGCGCGTTGAGGCCACGGGATAATTGGATACACGAGCTGCAAAGCGTGGGCGTGTCGACACCGAACCTTATCTCCTTATCAATGAAATTGCCCCCGGGATAACGACAAATGTTAACGCGCCAACCAATTTTTCCCCCTTCTGTTAATTACGCGGGCTCGCGTAATTAGAGGCCGTTTTAGCGTCCAGCTAAATACTCTCGCACCAGTTTCTAATTAGACCGCTACCGCTATTTTCGAATCTCGTGTCCTCCCGTTTACACGTGTCATATCTTAGAATCAAGAACCTCTATCTTCTTCTCTCTCGTGAATTTCGCCGTTCTTATTTCGATAAGAACGCGATAAATTTTTTTTAATTTGAATAATTAAAATGGACGCATAGGCGTGCGAACTTTCTGACATTCTCGACGTTTATTGACAAGCTTCGAAGATTTAATAATTTACAGTGCAACGAATGAGATGAGAGTTTATTATAGTTTCGTAAAATTTTTTTTTTCAGATAATTGAAATTTAAAAAATTGTAACGACGTGTTCGAAATCATTTAATATCGAGTTAGATTATATTAAATTCAATTATCTATCTACTTCATAAATTTACAGCAAAATTTCCAATTTACCCGAGTTCGATCGATTTCCTTGATGCCCTATGGCATTTTCGGTCCACAGGAAATTCTCTAATACAGGATAAATTAGCCAAGACACGATATACGTGTTTCTGTCATAGGAGAATTGATTGCAAATCCGGTTACAACAATGTTAATATCTTCCGTTTTGCAAGCGTAACGAAGCGACATTTTCGTTAATTATCAAGAGACAGTAAGGATTATAATTAATAATGATCGAAAATAGGAGGAAAAAAGGAGGAAGAGGATAAGGCAGAGGATAAAGGAAGGAACGAGAGGAGAGTCGATATCTTCTTTTTCTTCTCTCCACCTTCTCGTTTCCCATTCCTGTTTTCTCTCTTATCTCGTTTATTAGAGCCCCCTATTACGAGTATTTATAACGTCTACAAGTATAATTGAACGCGTCTCGATACCGAACGTGGGCGTTCCTGCAGTTTCGCGCTTTTAGCTCTCTTTCTTTCGTAATTTAAAAATTACGAATCGTGACACTATTTTTTTGATTTTTTTTTTACGATACGAAAATTCGTGAGTACCATTGTATGTCTTGTGTTCATCGTATTATCGTAAATCGCTTATTGTTCAAATTTTTTTGTGAGATTCACGAAATTTCGATTTCGTGTATTTTCAACATGTCTCGTATAGGCATTTCGAGTATTTTTTTTATTCGATTCGAAATTGTAATTCAACTCAACTAAAATTCTTTCACGCGGAAATTGCAATTCGCGACAAATGACATCGCTTATAAAATCATTTGAACGGCAATTTCGATCTCATATATTTTCAGATCTCATCGTACGAACGATATATGCTATACATATAAAATATTTTTCCATGTTATTCCGAATAACCTTGTTCTTCTTCGCGTAGCTCTTGTGTATATGTAAAAAAACGTTTAATTACCATCTACTGTTTACTACTGAAGTCTCGAAGGACAACACGGGAGCAAGAAGTCCTTCGCTAGGACCATTTATCCCCACTTCACACGCTTTGTTGACAATCCTGACTCTACACGCTACATAATAGAAGAAGTCAAGAAATACTTTCGAAACTATTAATTATTTCGATACAATATTAATATATCTATTCGTATATACATACAATTGTCATCTTAACTACTCGAATTACATTTATAAATTAAAACTATCATTACAAATCGTAATTAGCCTTACGAGAAATAAAAGAAATTTTTATATCGTATCGATACGATTAAAATTCTCATTTGATCTAAGTATCGATATATCGAGCTTTAGATTACAGATCGTAATTTTGAATCGGTATACGTGACAAATGTTACGATAGAATAGACATTTCTTCTTTCCATGAACAGAATTATGAGAGCTTGTTAATTGAAATATAAGTTAAATAATGAACATAGACGTACATATACCCGAGGATGCGTGAAATTGGAATCGCAATCTCATATCTCAATGGACTACACGTCCAAACTTTGATTGCTCGAATTCAAACTAACTAAAGACATATATATATCACGGTTCACGATCAATACGTGAGATCAAATTGAATTTCTAATAAACTTAATCGATCGAACTCGAAGAAACGCGATTGAATTTGTAAAAATGGCGACTGACCGTCTTACGCATTGCCTATTAAGTAACCGATGATTAAGCCACGTTTCAACGACGGATCGAAACGAGGAGATCGGTGGGGCCGAGTAGATAACCGGGCGATACGGTCGACGCGGGGGATAATCCAATTCGCCGCAAACCCGTAATTAAGCACAATGAATATCCATTTTGGCAAGACACGGCCGATCTATACGGAGGAGGAACCGAACGAAATCTTAATTGCACGCCTCTGCGATCGAGCAATCTGCATAAATTAAGGGACCAGGTCTTACGTGGCTGCCGCGTGTACGTCTTTCTCGAGATAGAGTCGAGACACGTGGATAGCAATTTCGTACAGTGAATCACCGAGGAAGATCGATGAGGTTGCGCCGCCACGTCGTCCTCTTCCTCGACCAGAAATTTTTTCTTCCTTCCTTCCTTCCTTCCTTCCTTCCTTCCTTCCTTCCTTCCTTCCTTCCTTTCTTCTTGAAAAGATTAGTTGTTCGATCGATAATTGGCCGATAAAATTTGCCAATTCATCGCGATAATATTAATAGTGGCATGTAATTAATTTTCCTTATTTATTTATATTCCTTTTATTTCTAGGAACGGAAGGAAACTAACATTCTACGAAACTAACATTCACATTCACTTACATATTAATTCTATGTATGGAATGGAACCTCAAGTAAGCATTCCTCTTTTATCAACCGAATATAATATAAACACGTGTTTAATCCTATCCCGTTCACGAATTTGTTTAATTTCGTCGTATTTGATTTGTAAATCCGACACCTTCCACGGGGAATCGTAGATGAGGGGGAGATCGAGGTCTCGAACATCAATCATTCGATTGACGTTCATCGATAATCCATCGCGTTGGGATCAAACCGCAACCGAACTCCCCTCCCCTCCCCTCCCCTCCAAAACGTGGAATTTCTAATCGAACATGGTGCGGGGATTGGGGGTTTCGCAGAGCCGAGACGTCTCACGGAAACGCGGCTCGAGTGGCAAACGCAGCCTGGGCTGGTGCAGGTTCAAGGACGCGGGCGAAGGAAGCAGCATCAGACGAGGCGGTGGCAGCGTTCCAAGAGATCGATCAGCAGGCCCCGTCACGTCGAGGCCCTAGTTGTCGCCGACACGACGATGATGGCTTTCCATCAGGACGGGGATGTCGAGACGTATCTGCTCACCATCATGAACATGGTTTCGTCCCTCTACCTGGACCCAACCATAGGGAATTTCATTAACGTCGTTGTGGTCAGGATCATCCTCGTCGAGGAGGACGACGCGGAAGTACGTGCGAATCACACCAATGATGATGTGCGTTGTGTTCAACAACCCGGCGGTGCACGGCGATGATCCTATCTGCCGTCGTGTTATCCGGTTTAATTAAATAATATAGGATAGGATGTTGGAATTCGATTAATATAAGGCTTGTCGAAAGCAATTTTATATACCAGACAGTGCGTTAATAAATTATAATGGGTTGTAATTACGTGGAACAATTTTTTTTATTAGCGGAACATCGCTTTGAATCGATAAGTTGGGCATTGAAAAATCGTTGAAAAAGTAACTAGTTAAAAATCTCGAATAAAGTTGCTTCAAGTAATTATGTTATATTAAACTTATATTAAAATGCTTGAATAATATTTGTTTGTAGCTATTATAATTTAAATAAGCTTTGGCATTATAATTATTATATCCGATTATTATTATGTTTTAAACTAATAAATTATTGAAATAACTTATCGAAGTAACTTTATTCGTAATGGAGATAGAGGGAAATTTTACAATTATTCTGTCGTAAAAAAAAAATTCCGTAGCCCATTATGCTTTACGTACACGCACAAATTTTCATTAAAATTAAATATTCTAATATAGAACACTGTTCTGACTAACTATATATATATATATATATCAAAGATAAAGATGTTGTTCAATCAGTCTAAAAAAGATTCTTCTTTCTCTTATCTCTCCTTTTTTTATTTTAGATAACGATCTTTCGAGACCAAAAAATACCAACATCTTTAACTTTGACTATCCCTTACACTCTTTTCAATCATTCAAAAGGCAAATTAATCTTTGCAAAATTATCGTTCGACTTTTCAATGAATTCAGTTTCGAAACTAATTCTAATCGCTCGAATCGCTTGGCACGAAAAAAGCGCGAAACTGGCCGTTGTGTCGAGCATCGAGATCTGGCGGCACGTCTCGTACACTCGTATCGTAGTGGACAAAGCGTTGGACTAAAGCGCGTATATACATATATACATATATACACATAGTATATATATCTATGACACGTGGAGGGGCAAACGTCTGTTTCCAGCAAGGGCTCGACATCACGGTGAACGCGGACAGGACGCTGTACAATTTCTGCAAGTGGCAACAGAAATTGAACCCGGCCGACGACTCCCATCCGAATCACCACGATGTAGCGATTCTGGTGACGAGGGAGGATATATGCTCGAGGGCGAACACGCCGTGCAGCACTCTGGGAGTGGCCCACGTAGCCGGCATGTGCCAACCGGACCGTAGCTGCAGCGTCAACGAGGACAATGGGATCACGCTCGCGCACACCATCACCCACGAATTGGGGCACAAGTGAGTGGAAACGGATTTTTAACTGAGGGAAAGGGGAGGAAAGAAGGAGAAAACAATCCGTTTTCGAGCGAATGTGTTTGGCCACGATTGTCCACTTCTTGATAGCGTGGATTTGATCCTCGAGTTTGTGAAATTTGAAAAAAAAGAAAAAAGTAGGAATCTTCTTTATCTATGAAGTACTATGAAGTTTGACAAAATGCTCTCTGACAATGGTTTTTCATAGATTGTCCAGTTTTTAGAAGTCTATGCTTGAATTGAAATTAAAAAAAAAAAAAAAAGAGAGAGAAGGAAAAAAGAAAAAGAACAGATAGATAGAACCTCGTTTATCTCGTACCATGAAATTCGACAATGTTCTCTCTATTTGCTCGATATTACTACTACTTCTATTCTCGAGTTTGCGAGATTTAAAAAAAGAAAAAAGAAAAAGAAGAAAAAATAGGATAGAATTTCGTATCTTTATCGTGAAGTTTAACAGTATTTTTTATAACGCGAAACTATTTTTTTTATTCTTTATTAAAATTCTTTTATCTTTATTGATCTAAAACATTGAACATTTTTAAAAATTTAAATAACATTGCAAGCATTAAAAACTGTCGTTGAAACTTTTTAAATTAAAAAGTCGAAATCATTCTAAAATTTTGATCTTTTTTTTTACATTTTTACAATAATACGAGATGTAAGAAAATCTTGAACAAATAAATCGTTTCTATTATTTTAAACAATTTAACAAATTTTCTTTCATTACGAATTCGTACGTAAATATATAGAACGAGCATTAACTCGTTCTTATGAAACGAAATGCGAGACAAACGAGCTTCCGCTATAGGCTAAAATTTCATAAGTGGGATGTCGCGGACAAACTTGTCCCTAAATTTCCAAGAAAATTTCCCGGGAAAAAGTAAGCGGTGGAAGTGAATTATCTTCGCGATGCTCGAGTATTACCCACTTCTGTAATCCAGAGAAATTTATCGCACCTTTTTTATTAGATCCTTAGAAGCGCACTTAACCTAGCCAAGCTTCTTTTACCCCGTGGCAATTACCCCCAAACGTATTTCATATTTCTCGGTGACCAAGTATCCTCGATTTGCCTAACTTTTTACCAAGATAGCATAGTTTTAAGATTATACCTTATTTGAATTTATCTTGGCCGGCTGATTTTCGCTTCTTACCTTTCCCTTACGATCCCCTTTAAATCTAAACGAGACCAAGTGAAATTCACAAATTGAATATTTTTAATAATTTGTCAAACTATTTAAAGATATATCAATATAAAATTAAGACCGTAAATTATATTCAATTTTTAAAATATACACATATATATTATAGGTTGTTTGGAAAGTAATTTCGTTTTTTCACACGAGTGTCGCTACCTGAACGGTATACCTGAACGGCAGCCAACTTCATTCTAAACCGTATTGTTATTATATATTTTAAGAGTTGGTATTTCATAGTTTATTTATAAGAAAAATTCGTTTGATTCTGTGCAGTTATGTTTTTCGTGTGTAATAACAAAAATGCAAAAAGAGTATTTTCGGCACATTTTATTTTTTTATTACCGAAAAGATAAGAATATTGTTCAAGCAAGAAAAAAGTTATGCGAAGTCTATGGAGAAGGTGTATTAACAGTACGCCAGTGTCAAAACTTGTTTTCAAAATTTCATTCCAACAATTTCGACATTAAAGATGCGTCACGTTTTGGAAAGTCACCAGTTGAAGTTGATGAAGACAAATAAATGTGTGTATATATATATACATACACATATATACAATTTCTATCTATTATTCGAAGAGATTGTTAATTTTAAATCTGATTAAAATTATTTCCACGATTATTTCTCTCGTCGAATGAAAAATCAAGAAATAATGCCAAGATAATTGGTTATTGGAAATTGGTATCATTTGGAACTCGAATCGAGATACGTTCGCATGGCAGGTAGTTTCGATCTCGACGACGTGATTCACGAGCTTGATTTCGTGTCCAGCTTCGGCATGTACCACGACACGGAAAAGATCGGATGCAGCAAGAGGGACGGCGACACCTTGCACGTGATGACGCCAACTTTCGAAGTGGACACCATTGGCGTCGCATGGTCCAGATGCTCGAGAAGGGATATTACTAATTTTTTGGAGTAAGAAATTTAAGAATCTTAACTCGTGACAAGTAGTAATTTTTCGATTTCGTAATTCGAACTTATGCAAAGTTTACACTTTGAACATGCGCAATATAATAAAAATTACGAAAGGAGAAGAATGTTTTTTGAAAAGAGAAATTTTTTTTTTTTCTACAGTCAAGGAAAAGGCGAGTGTTTGGAGGACGAGCCGGCAGATAACGATTACTCGTATCCAGATTTACCTCCTGGGGCGATGTATAACGCGGAACACCAATGCAGGCTTCAGTTCGGTGTCAGGGAGGCTTCGGTTTGCTCTCCCTTGCAGGAGGTGATGAACAAAAGTAAATCGAATAAGGGGCGATTATGAATAGACCGGTGGAATAGAGATTGGTGATTTTGTTCGCAGATCTGTTCCAAATTATGGTGCATCGTCGACGGGACTTGCACCACGATGCTTCATCCGGCTGCCCCGGGGACGCACTGTGGAAAACACATGGTACTAGTCACTGATTTTCGTTCGTTCTCCCGCCTTTCGCGTATTAAACACTTCTTAATTCGAAATTAAAATGAATTAAAATTTTTTCATTTTTTTTTTTAACAGAAAAATACAAAGAGAAATTTAAAAATACCTTTGATCGATTGTTCGAACTTTAAAATTGTCGCTAAATATTTATTAAATAAGTTAATAGATTTTTGGAGGATTTTTCGATTCTAGGAACAAAAATAAAAAGTTGATTTTATATAAAAATATCGATTAAAAATTAAATTAATAATTAATAAAATTAATCTTGTTTCATCTAACTTGAATAATAATAATTTATAATAAATAAGAATTCAATTGGATATTTCTAGTATGTCAAATTTTAGAATCGAAACACCTCTAAAGATGTGTTATATAATATAATATATTGATATATATAATTTATATAAATTACGACTAATATAATATCTACAAAATTTTTTGTCGACCACTGGAACATCGTTGCAGTGGTGTCAAAACCAAGAATGCGTGCCGATCGTGGACAGACCACGTCAGATCGACGGAGGATGGGGCGAGTGGGGCTCTTGGAGCGAGTGTTCGAGGACCTGCGGGGCAGGAGTCTCGATCGTGGAGCGTAAATGCGATCATCCGGAGCCGGCGCACAGCGGGAAGTTTTGCATCGGCGAGAGACGTCGTTACAAAATCTGCAATACCGATCCATGCCCAGAGGGCACGCCCAGCTTCAGAGCGGTCCAGTGCAGTAATTACGACGACAAAGAGTACAAAGGAAAAAATTATACGTGGCTGCCGTATTTCGATCAGAGTAAGCGATCGATTTTTAAGAAAATGAAAGAAAATCTTATCTTTATATATCGTTATATCGAAGATGTCAATTTGATCGATATACGAATCAATCGATACTCCATTCAATCTTACAAATACTGATGAATGAATATCGTGTTTAATTGTAGCGGAGCCATGCGAACTGTACTGCACGGACACAGAGGAAAGCGTGATTGTCCCGTGGGGTGAAGCTGCTCTCGACGGTACACCGTGCAACGTTGGTACCAGAGATATGTGCATCGCAGGCATCTGTCGAGTCAGTTTTATCACGAGAATTTTTTTTTTTATAATTTCGTTCCCGATATATTATCTCGTATTTTTCAAATTGCAATCGATATTGTAGAAAGTTGGCTGCGATTGGACGGTCGACTCGGACGCTACGGAAGATCGTTGCGGAATCTGTCATGGCGATGGGACCCAATGCGAGACCACGGGCGGTGTTTACGACAAAAATGACGGGCCAGGATACAAGGAGGTAATCATTGTCCCCAATGGATCGAGGAACATCAAAATCGAAGAGATTGGAAACAGCAAAAATTATATTGGCATTGGAGTGCCCAACTCTGACAAATACTTTCTTAATGGTAAACGGTAAGTAGTTGAAGATCTGTACATGTATTCCACATCTGGAAAAGATGGATATATAGAAATAATAAAGATATAATAATTTACACGAATTCGTACAAAACTAAATAACTAAATAAAATAATATAGGAGTTAAAGGATAAAAAGATAAAAGATGTCAATATTACAATCTAGAAATATGATTTTCATCCCAATTGAACAGGCAGATCACTTTAGCAGGAGAATACGAAGTTGCTGGAACTCCAGCTCTGTACGAGCGCGATCGGGACAGAGAAAAGGTCAGAATTCCTGGCCCCATCAAAGAGGACATTGCAATCTACGTACGTATTCGATGTTAATCACCACTTCACAATCACGTACCATGATCATTTTATCGTTATTTCATCGAGCCTTTCCTTATCTAATTCCATCCACTTTTTTTCCTCGTTCTCAATAATATCGTCATTTCAGTTGATTTCAAGAGGACATTATCGGAATTTCGGGCTCCGTTACGAGTACACAGTGCCGAAGAAGGAGCCCGACCGGGCACCGGAATACTCGTGGGTATTTTCCGATTGGTCACTGTGCACGGCCACTTGCGGTGGCGGCACGCAAACGTCGAAACCGTTCTGTAACGAAAAGAAGAGCGGGGTCGTCGAGGAGCACTTTTGCGAGAGCATTGAGAAGCCGGAGACAAAATTGCGGGAGTGCAATCTGAATCCATGCCCGGCCAGGTAAAATTAAAACTCCTGGAGAGAATCTTTTGGTAAAGAAAAATTGAAAATTCAAAGTTCGATCGCATTTTGAATTGATTATTTAAAAAAGAAAAAAAAAGAAAAAAGATATATAAAATATAATACTATATATACTATATAATATATATATAATATAAATATAATACTAATAAATATAATACTATATAATATATATGATATATAATACTAATATATACTTCGATGAAATTAGATGGTGGTTCGGTCCATGGCAAATGTGTCCAGTGACCTGCGGAGAAGGTGCCCTTCGAAAACGGTCGGTAATGTGCGTCTCTTCGGGAGTGGGCCCTGACAGATCTGATCTAGCTCTGCCCGATCGGGACTGTAATCGTGACGTGAGACCCGAAGAAGTCAGCCCGTGCCCCAATTTGCCTCCTTGCAGCTCGACCGAACCTCCCTTGATCGTTTACGCGGACAACAAGGACGCCTCTTTCTACAACGTGAGCTCGAATGATCAGAACGGTATCACGATTGTCGATGGTCTTACCACCGAGGAGCCGGAGATCCTTGAATTCGACAATGTAGTCGACGAAAATCCAGGTAATTCCATGTATGATACCAAGTCGAAGTGGATCTCCTCGAAATGGAGTCACTGTACGAATGGAAAGAGAACTAGAAAGGTGACCTGTTCGGAGCAAGGAGAGTGCAATCCAGAAAATAAACCAATCGCGGTTGAAATTTGTCAAGGTGCACGGTGGATCACCGGTGAGTTTATTATATCCCTATATATTTTGCAATAAATTATTTCCCCTCTTTTGCGATACATTTCTGAAAAAATTAATTTATAACCTCAATTATTCGTGCATTCTCTCATCGATACTATTATGATAATAGCTCGAGCTTATCTCTAATAATATCCTTTTGAAATCTGACTCGTTCCCAAAGATGCCTATGACCGATGATTAAGCGCATAAAATCTTGATCTTTATGAGCATGCTTACAGGAAGATGGGGATCCTGTAATGCGAGCTGCCTGCTGAGAGTCGGCGTTAAACGCAGAGAAGTGGAGTGTCGTGATCGTATAACGGAGTTACTGTCCGACGATTGCAATCCTGAGAGAAGACCAATCGATACGAGACGTTGTTATCACAGGCGGCAGTGTGCGAACGATAAATCCGGTAATTGCATACGCCAGAAGAAATCGGTTATTAAAAGAAATTCATGATCACATGAACTTATATGTGAAAACTTTTGTTATTCTTTTTTACTTTCTTCCTTTTTTAATGAATATCTAAAAAGTTTTCATGGATCATTAACCATGTTGTATGCACATGGTGAATTAATGTCTTTTCAATGTTTTACGATATACTTCTTTAGAAATATACAATATATACAATATATATTTTCTTTTTTTTTTTCTATGATTTTTTCTATTATTATTAATTATTATCCACATGATTATATTTATCTATGAATGTGCTTATATTTTTATGATTTGCATTAATAGAAGCAGAATATTGCATAAAAATATACGTTAACTTTAATTAAATTTAATATGAAAACTTTTTGTGTTATTTAACGTTATATCGATAATTCTAGATCATATTTTTTTCTTAGAAATATGAAACGATCAAAAGAAGGGAAATTTCCAGCTTTTTTTTTTAATTTTTAAATAAATATCTTTGGATGAATTCATTTTTACAATAATATAATTATTCTTAAAATTTTAATATTCAAATTTTTTTTTTTTTTCTGTAATATTTGCGAATACCAGAAAAATTAATAAAGAAATTTGATTATTTAATATCAATCGATTAATTAAAATAATTTAATCATCTAGTGTTGAATTTATAGATATATTTTAGATATATTTTTGTTTCAGAGTGCAAGGATACTATAGTGCCAATCTCAATGTGTGCGTCATATAAACGCATGTGCGATGTGTCATTGATCGTACAGGATAAATGTTGCGCTACGTGTTTTAAGAAACGAAGACACGGTCGTCATAACAAACGACACATCTTTGATGATTGAATAATCAAAAACGTAATCTTACGATTTTTAAATTCTGCATTTTTTATCCGCTAAAACAGGATCCGTCCTAAGTCTGCTTTAAGACTAAGCTTATTGAGAAATTATGCAAATATATGTCTAATATAGTTGATTTAAACAAAAAGATTCAATATATTATAAATCTAAATAGCTGAATTTTATACGTGACTTAAATAACAATGAAAAAAAAATGTATAATGAGAATTAAAAGTGCACTTATACAATACAATATTTTAATATATGTAAATGATATTGCGATTTTATTGGAAATTGAATATTTTATAAATTTTACTCATTTTCATCAAATTTCCAAATAAAGTTAATTATATTACATTATTGTAGATAAATTTAATTTGTAGTATTTGCAATTTAATTATCAAATATAAAAGTTAAAAAAATTCGCAAAATGTACAAATACATCTGTATAGAAATTCGATATCTTTCAATTACATATAGATAAAAATATAAATTTTTATTTAATTTATATTTTATTTCCTTGCTGATAATATAATATTATATTTGATAGCATAATTTATGAAAATAAAAAAACTTATATTTGTACATTATAATATCATTATATTAAAATAGAATAAATTCTTCAAATAGAATAAAAAGATGATCAAATTTTCTTCATTAAAATGTAAATTTTCATATTTTGTTATATTCGTTTTAGTAATATATCTATATCTGATGTATTTTATATTTTATAATACTACATATATATATATATATATATATACATATATATATATATATATGTAAGACTGTAATTGTAATACATTTACACAAAGAATGCAAAAAACAAAAAATAAAAAAAAAATTCAATTTTTAACAAATCAAAAATATTTATTACAAAACAAACAAACATTGAATTACAAACAAAATGTTTGTAAGTCAATGATTCCTCAAACAGTACTTAATGTTCAGTACTTTATGATGCAAATATAAAAAATATATTAAATTAATTATAATTTGATTACTTTATTTATTTGAATATTTAATTTAAATATATGATAATAGTTATTACATTTTTCTACAATACTTGTTTAATTTACAAAAATATAACTGCAGAAATTTATTTATTCTTTAGCTGCATTATAATTTTTTACATTACATGCAATATAAAGTGGAATCGTCATTAATCCTACATAAAGTGCAACACCATGCAACATCTTTTCCTGTAATAAATACAAAATTATTATTAATTATAAAATTATTATATTAAATAATTAAATACTTTAAATCTAATATATTATAATAATAATAGTTCAATTATAACATTCAATTATAACATAATTATTATAACATAATTATTACTATTTTTAATATCATACATTGAACATGTATATAAAATATATTAAACATATACTTTATAATGTAAATAATCAAACAATCATTATTAAAATTAATTTTAAGTTATTTATTATATTTTTCATATTCTTATGTATAAATCATATTTTATTAATATACCAATATATTAATTAACATTATATATGATAATAAAATCTTAAGATAAATCCTTTTACAATTTAAATGCTATCCAATATAAATTTAAAATTTTTTTATATATTTTGCTTTTTTAAAAGAAGCAATAAAATGCAAAATTTAATTATTGATAATTATATTAATATGTTTAATTATTGATTGACTTGATTGAATATTTTTATATTTTTATATTTTTGAGTCAAAATATGAATTTTTTATAAAAATATAATATATTTATTTAAAAATTTATTTGCGTCGTTTTAAAAATTATAATTTTATATAATTCTTAGTGCTTAAATTCAATATTAATATATATATATATATTATATATATAATATTTATATATTATATATATATAATTTATAAAGATATTCCTTGAATTTTAATTAAAAACTATTAAAATTATATAAAAAATAATTAAATCAAAATAATATAATATATTATATTATATTTACTTTATTATTTACTATATTATAATATAATACTCAAAATAACTGATTTGTTACGTAAGTGCTTTTAGAAAAATAATACTTACAGTAAAAGATACTCTAACTCTTGGAGGTGTACCAAGAAAACTTGTTCTGCATTGAGTTTTGTATAGATTTAATGCTAACGGTGCTCTGTTAGCTATTTTTTGAACAACGAACATATTTTTTCTTTTCGAAGAACTTCCAAAGAACGTTTATCTTATGAAATCTGTAATATCAATCAATATATTCTGAATACGTCTATATAGAAAGAAAAGTCTAGGAAATATTAAAATACATAAAAGAACTAGTCAATGATAGACATTAATTATACATATCATAAAATATTTAATATAGAACTATTATTTTGATTTTAAGTCATTAAATAAAATAATTTCGAAATGAATGAATTAATACAAACAATTTTAATTAATATATAGAATTTGTACAAAATCTAGGGAAATGTATTTTAGCTGAATATTGCTCATTGAACGAGATGATTCACGTGATCAAAATCTAGGGAATTCACAATCTTAAATTTACAATCTTAAATGTAAAATCGAATGATAAATTTTTTTGTTTATTTATTCCAAATTACATTTTAATAAAAAATGTTTTAATAAAATTATAAAAAAATAAATTTCATGTATATCTTAATTAACAAATGTTAATATAACAATTTTAATAAATCAATGAAATACATAATGGTAGTAAAATGTGGTTTTGTATAAAATATAAATTATTATGATGATTATGAAATAAAAAATTATGAAATATAAACAAAAAATCATATTATAATCATATATATATATGATAACAATTTTTTTAACAAATTTTATAAATTTACATATATCATATCAAAATATAATAAAATATATATTTCTATAAATATTATATATATAACGTATAAAATATATATATAAAATAGATATATATTTTATTCAAATAACGAGGTAGAACATTAAATAAATAATTCTAATCACAAAACAAAAAATAAATAATATAAGAAATATATATCATATGATTATATTTTTATATAGAAAAACTCACTTTTCAGCAAAAATTATCATTCAATATGTAACAAATTTTATACATATTCTCTGTCTCTGTCTCTCTCTCTGTCTCTCTCTCTCTCTCTCTCTCTCTCTCTCTCTCTCTCTCTCTCAAATCATCGTATCAATTCTTAAAATTCAGAATTAACAATTATTTTGTTTTTGATAATAAACAATTATTCCCTGAGATTAATTTTCAATACATATTTGCTTCTTTTAAATTCTAAAAGAAGTTGCTTTAAAAGCTCTTTTGATCAAAAATCATATATATAAATAAATAGAAATGATATTCATATAAAACTAGCAATAAAATCACTACTAGAGTTACATTATTTTCAATTGTAGTATAGATATGAAATCACTTTTATTTACGATTATTTACTAAATAATCGTAATAAATTATTCTATTTTCATTCAATAGGTATCGCCCAAGGGTGATCTTGTATAACACCATATTGTATATCAGATAAATGCTTCAAAAGCATTTTGTAAACAGGATTAGAATGTTCCATTGTAGGTATATATAATAATTGTCCAACAAAGTCTATGTAAGATACTGGACTAATTATACAAGCTGTTCCTGTTCCAAATATTTCCAATAACTAAAATAAAATTATGATTTTTTTGATATTCAATCAAACTTCAATTGTAAATATTTAAAAAAAAATCTTACTCGGTTTTCTGAAAGTAACTGACAAATTTCGTCCATACAAATTTTTCTTTCACTAACTTTAAATTGATTCCATTTTTTACTTAATGTTAAAATAGAATTTCTTATAATTCCAGGAAGAATCAAACCACTTGTCAATGGTGGTGTTATTAATTCTTTCTCTAAAATGATAAAACAATAAAAATTAAAAATATTTCTCGGTAAAATATATATATAATAGTTAAATGCAATAAAATATATATGTAATCACCGCCATCATCATTTAAAATGAATATAAACACATTCATAGTTCCAGCTTCAGTTAATTCATTATCATCTCCATAAAGCCATAGTACTTGTTGTAAACCCTTTTCTATGGCTTCTTTTTGAACATATACTGTAGGACCATAATTGCTACCTACTTTATAATTACCACAACCACCTGGCCATGCTCTTGTGTATCGAGGATCAGCTAATAAAGATATCCCAATGTCTTTTTTTGTTTTTTTAAAATAAGAACCCACGGGTGATAAAATAACATAAAGTAAAGCAGATCCTGAAGATGTAACGCCAAGGATAGGCTATACAAAGATATAAAAATGAATATACAAATAATATTTTTTTATATAATGATTGATATTTATTATATAAAAATTGATTATTTATATTATTTTTTATATTGAAATATTTATTTTTGATTATTATTTCTTTATTTGAATTATTTTTAATAAAAACATTGCATCATTTATAATAAATGATAATATGGACGAATTTTTTGATTTCAATTTATAAAATGAAATATAATATAAATGTAGTTTTCATATTATAAAAAATAAATATATAATTATAAATAAAATTAAAGCATACAAAATGATAAAATGATATATATTTTAATGAATACTTTATGTACAATATTGAATGAAAAAATAAATATAAAATATTTAAGGTATTGTAATTTAAGGTATTGTAATTTAATTCTATTAATCTTAATTTTTAATCATTACTTCTTATTTCTTTTTAAAATACTAAATGCATGCATTATAATATAGCTTTCAATGTAACTGTATCTTATTGCCCTGCCTCAACAAAAGAGCATTAAGCATCAATTTATCATGTATTATCATTAAATATTGTGAAATATATTGCTTATATTATATATTTGTTTTTATGACATCTGTGACATCAGTGATATGATTATTATTCCTATCATTTAACTGATTAAAATTATATTAAAATTTACAAAACTAATATATTTATTTCAAATGTATATTTTGTATTTGTGAAAATTATTTTTTTAAACATATATACTTACATCTATTCCTATCATTGTTGGCCGTATATAAAGACTAGAAGCAGTAGAATGAGGTACCCATTCTTGATCAATACTAATTAATCTACATAAACATTTAATTAATTCCTCTCCAATGAAAACAGGTAAACCAGTTCTCATTGCGGAATTGTTCATTCGTTCCATATTTAATTCTGGTCTAAATATTCTTATTTTACCATCTACTCCTCTGTAAGCTTTTAAACCTTCAAACAACTAAAATAAAAATACATATATATAACATATATTGATCATAAAAATTTATTGTTGACATATATTGATCATAAAAATTTATTGTTATTCAAATACTTAATTTTTAAAGATATTAAATACATACTATTAGAAAAATTACATATTAGAAGATTAAAAATCAAATATATGTAATAAATAAATATTTAAAATAAATGGAGAACTGAAATAAATAGAAAACTTTTTAAATATTGAAATTATATTTACCTCTATAGCATAATGAAATACTTTTGATGCTGGATGAAGAACTAGATTTTCAAATGGAGCAATTTCTGGCCTTTGCCATCCTCCTAATGTTTCATGATAAAATATTTTTAATATATGATCTGTAAAATATTTACCAAATGCTAAATCACTAACATCAGGTTTTGGTTGTAATTGTTCTGGTCCCGCAAGACGAACTGATAAATCTGTATACTATAAAACATAATTTATAAATGTTATTTAAAATAATCATTTTAAGCTATACATAAAAGTACATAAATATATTTTTGAAGAAAAACATACTCTAAAAAAACGTTCTGGTTGTATTACTTTTTTATCTTTAATTTGTAAAGATGATGAATTTCGTTTAATATTAAGTTGAAGTTGAAGTTGATTCAAAAAATTCCCATAAGTCAAAATCTATATATAAAATTATTATAATTTAGTAATCTTAATATATACATGTATTAACATAATTAAAGTAATAAAAATATTTTTGTTCATATGAAATTATTATGATATATTTGTAAATATAATATATTATAATATTATAAATATAATATATTGTAAATATATTGTAAATATAATATATTATAATATATTATAATATATGTATAATAAATTAATATTATATATATTTGTAAAAAACAAACTCTCTTTTTTAAAATTATAAATTATGTAATATTTAAATTTTTCATTGGCATATTGTTGAAAATCGCTATGTTGAAAATTATAATAATATATATATATTATATAATTATAATTATAATAATATATAATATAATAATATAAACTATATAATAATATATCTCAATTATCGATTTATATCGGTATTATGAAATATCTAGTTATATGAAATTGTATGAAAAAACAAGAGAAGTTAATATGATGAAAGTATTAAAATTTATAAATAATTTATCGTATACATTACGATGAATACGATAAATGCTTATCTTAATTTTTTTTACAAATTGTTAACGGAAGTAATATACAATAATAAGCTTAAGACAACAAAATATATTAATATTTTTAATTTATTAAATTTTATATAATTTATTACAAATTTAAAAAATGCATAGAAAATTTAAATTAAAAATAAATTTAAATCTTATATTAGCAAAAACATTTAAAATATATTCTATGTAGATGCACGTGGCACCAAACGCACTAAATGTCACATTGAACATTCAAGAACGCATGCGCCAATATCATAAGTTTATAAAATTTTGTTTTATTCAGATAAATAATTAGACGTTTTCAATTTTTGTAAACATTATTGTTTATAATTATCATATTAAAATTGTACAATTCATAATTTTGAAAATACAAAAAAAATATAAAAAATATAAAAAAGCATAAATTCAAGTATTAAATATAAGAATCACTGAAGTTTACAAAAATATTTTCTGATAATTATAAATAAATTTCTGTTAATTGTTAATTCTGTTAATTATATTTCTGATAAATATGTAATTTTAATATAATATATTTTTATTGTAGATAAATTAATAATACGATATTATAATAAAAACATTATGCTGATTTTAAATCTATAACTCGTAATTTTAAAAATCAAAAAAACAAAAAATATTAAATTATATTTTATTTAACAATTATATAAATAAAATTATTGTTAATATAATTATTTTTATATTTTTATATTTTTCCTTTTATTTTTTTAAACAATGTTTATATGTATGTAAGAATCTTACATCATCACGGAAACTAAGAGATAATTATAAAGATTCCATAAAAAATTCAGACTGAGTAAACAACTAAATCTTATGCAAGATATAATAATATTTTCAGAATATTTTAATTTCAATTCATATTATTATTTATCATATTAATATTTTACAAAATTTTTTTACAAATTTTTTATCAAAAAATAGAAATTTTATAAAAAATATAATGTACCTGGCGCCGTAATTGAACCATAGTAATGGATAGATAGTAAATAATCAGAAAATATTTAATTCTTTAGAACAATTGTTAACGCACAAAATACACTATGCGAGATCGTAAAAACACGAATAAACACTTCATAAACTAGATGTTGAGATAATTGTTTCTATTATCCTTTTGAAACGGAAGAATTGAAATCGCAATGATAATATCGAAAAATAAAACTAAAAAAAGAAAAAAAATAAAATTAATACGGGCACAAAATATTCACTGTTCAAAAATGTAAATATTATACTGTTAATTCACGAATTATGTATTTGCATTCCTTGGACATTCTTCGAATAATGTCTGCAATTAATATCGGTTAATATTTTATTTATTGGCGCAAGGGGCATAAGAGTCAGAAAGAAGCAAAGAATCCCCCTCTCTGTGTTCGAGAATAAAAGAGAGGGGATTTGCCGATTTAATATATGTATACTATAATAATAATTATAATGTAACATATACAGTGATCAGGAAATTTCTATTCAATACGATTGAATTAATTTCTAATCTTTCTCATTTTTACATATTATTTTTAGTAAAATATATTCATGATTAAATACGGTTTATAAGAAATAAATATTGCAAATAGAAGCGTATGCTAATGAATATTTCGATCATTAAAAAGTATAATTATTTTTATATATTACATTTAATCTAACCTAAAATTATTAAGTAAGAAATAAGATAAATTTTAAGATTATTTCAATGTCAAGATATTTGTTTTAATTCGATTTCATTTTCATAAAAATTCCACGAAAAAATAATATGATCGTCTACGTAATAATAATAGATTTGTGAATAGAATAGAACACCCCGTACGTAAAAAATGAAATTCATAAATATTACATGATTGAGAAAGGGGAGAAAAACTTCTAGTGAAGCATAATGAGTGGGGGCATTTATTAAAAACAACTTGATAATGTGACTTGTTTGGATGATAAGAAAGGATAGCACATGCGTTGTTAAGAACATTAAACATTTCTCCATTCTTAATTGCATAAAAATATATAAATATTTACTAGTAAGTGCCTGAAAAAAAAAATTAAATAAAAAAATCAATTTAGCAAAGTTGTTGCTATTTTTCTGGTTACAAAAATATTTTCTTTAAATTATATAAATATTTTTCGCGCAAAATTAACAAGCAAGAAACTTGTGACGCTAAAAACGGCGATATATTAAGTAAATTATTAGGATAAAAATTTTCAATTTCCTGTTCATGTCTTTTTTTTTATATTCCACAATCGATCCATAAATTTAAGAAATAATATTTACGACGACATAATTTATAATTTTTTTAAAGAAATATAAGCAATAAAAAATAATTTTATATAAATATAATAATCGTATAATACATACAGAATCGTAGTACATATAATAATATAATAATTATAGTTATAAATATGTAAAACAGTATATATAAATATATATATATATATAACAGTATACGTATTACATGTGCATATAAGATATTTTCATAATTTCATTCAGATTAATATTATCTTAATTTTTAGAATTATTTTTCTCTTAATATTTTTCTATTTTTATTTTGCCATTAGAATTTCCATTTTGATATGTTATGTCAAAAGCAATAGCTATTTTAATAACCTCTTTGTTGATATTATTATCATATCGATAAATTATAATTATAAATATTTAGAAATATCTAAAAAAAATATTATACTTGTAATTTTTGCTATATTTTTTGATTATATGATCGATATATTATAAATATATATATTATATTATATAATATAATTTTTAATCATTTTAATCTTTTCGTATTTTAATCTTTCACGTAATTTAAAAATTCTCCACATCAATAAAATAAGGAATTTTTCAACCGTAAAGAAATGTTATAAAAATATTATTCTTATTTTAGAAATGAACGAATCTAGAATCTTTTATTCTGATTTCTACTTTTATGTTGCAAATCATAAAGAATTCGAGAGATTAATCCAAAATTATTCAGATATATACAATATATATTGTATTCAATATAACTTCTAAATTTTAATCAAAAAATAATATACATATATCACAATATGTTCATATATTTTTACATCTTTAATTTTTGCAGTAAGATATTTCTGCAAAATTATAAGATAAAGAAATTAATAACAAAAATAGATAAACTAATAGATAACGGAAATAAACATTTCGCAGTATTTACATATGTATGCACATAAGTCCAATATATTTGTAGATAATGTGAAAAAATGAAATATGTACAACATATTTTCAAATATCATATTTAGAAAGGAAACATATTAAATGATATTAAATGTTATCGACAAATATTTAATAACAAACCTATTAAATATTTCAAGAATACTTATAGTATCAAGTTAAAATTCGATGTATTTTAATAAACGATTTGATAAATGAATAATATTATTTCGAAATAATTTCATGGCCAAATTCGCTAATTGTTTATTGAAATATTTTTTTATCGAAAAAAAAATTATATCGAATTATATCACGAATAATGAATAAATAAATATAATATTCAACACTTTCTTCAAGATACTTGCTTGTTCATATTCAATAATCAATGCTGTCGCAGCTCAACTAGCCTACGCGTTTTGTGATTGACCAGTGTTTTTTGTTAATAAATCGTTAATAAATAAATAATAAAATAATAAAAATTTTCTTCTTGCAATTAAAAATGTAGCTTGAAATTATTGAAGGAATTTTCAGTTTACAGATGTAAATATTCAAATATTTTTGGGACACTCTGTATATACACAGTTAATTTCAAAGTAAAAATATTTATTACATTTTTTTTAGAAATAAAGAAAAAAAAATATTATCTGATAATCTAATATCTAATATTTAGATTATTAGGTTAGGTTTTTCCACGACGCACAGTTGAACGATATCGCGATTGTGGAAGTGTGAATGGATGAATCATATCATAAAATTCTCATATTATTGTATATATTATATATATTTAAATAAATGTATATATATTTATTAAACAATATAGTATTTAAAATTAAAAGATTCAACAATATATTTAATACAATAGTCACATTATTGTGTGAGGGTTAATAAAATCATATGAGTTAATCATAGAATGGGGAGTAATGATAATAGTATGAATATAAGCTTATACAAACAAAGAAAAATTTAATTTTATAAAATATATGCTTAAAATTGATATTATTATAATGATCTATGTAACTAAGGCAATTCATATCTTTTTGTAATTGAAAAGAAATATTAGAAGAAAAAATTATGAATAATGAAGAATTAAAAAATTTAAACTTTCAGAATCATATTTTTATTTTGAAACAACATCTGTATATAAAAAAAAATATCTTTTTTTCCATTTTGTGTTTCCAGATTGTGTACTTATTTGAAATAAATGTCTTAAAGAAACATAAATACTTTATATCGATATTTAAACACATTACTATTTTAAATTTAATCTCGTACATTATTGTTTTCATAACAAAGACAGATATATATTCATAAACATTTCATCACTGACTAATAACTTATCATACAAGAGTGCAAAACGTATAACAATTGTGAAAGCTTTAAAATATATTTCTGCATAAAATATATTTCTTGAAATCATGCTATTTATTGTTGTATAGTTTTCGAATATGAATACCTATAATAAGTTTTATTCATACAAATAAAAAATTATTAATAGATAAATATTAATTATCAAATAATATATATAAATAATCAATTAAATTTAAATTTTTAATTTTATCAAATCATGATTCTATCGATTTTATTCAATGATTGTCATATGAATTCAATAAGTTTATTATAATGAGAGATATTGTACATTTTAATTTTATTATATTATAAATTTCGAAAGATTTTGGTTATCAAGACTTTTTTACATTTATAATATAATGAAAGTAGTGGTTGAATGATTTTCCATTATTTTTTTATTTTATTTAATCATATATGCATTATTATAATCACATTTTAATATTTTCGAAAATTATTGTTAATTAAATTGAATTTTATTAACGGACTAAGTTTATGTAACAAAATTAAAAGAATGGTAATATTTGCAAAGATATATAAATATTAAATATCACTATAGATTCTGATTAATTAACTATACAATTAAAATTTTATAAGTATATACATATGTATATCTTTTCTATATATAAGTACACGAAGTACATAAGAAATACTATAATTTTATATAAATGTTATTTTACTAATTATAATAATAAAAAATTTTACTAATAAAATAATAATAAAAATTGTAAAAAAAAAAAATTGTTATAATTATATATAATCTGTAATTAACTACTTATATAATTAAAAATTATAAATTAATATATTATAAACTAATTAAATTAATTTTCTTTATTTTGACATATAATAATAATAATAATAACATAGATAATATTTATTATTGGTCAATATAATCTCATTACAAAGTTGACAAATTTTTTGTTCGTCAAGAAAGATTGTACGAACTTTTCTATCAACCAGTTCTTTTACTAGTTGATCATCATTCTATGTAACAAGTGATATTATTATAGTCATTTATGTATTGATGAAAATTGAAATTATTTATGCATATTTTATTTGAATATTAATATTTAGAATTAGAATTACATGTACTAGAAATAAAAACTATATGCAATTCAAATAAGTTTATCACAATATGAATATATAGGTAATTTCATAGAACCATAGAATCAAATATAATATAATATAGAATCATATAACATAATATAGAAATTATATAATTTAATATAATATAGAAATTAATCAACGATAAAAACAAATAAACGAAAAAATAAGCATTAAATTATTATAATGAAATTTTAATGAAATCTAAATACAAAGATTTTAAATTTAAATGTATTTTTTTTATAATGAATTTCTATTTTGCTTTTCACGAAAAAATTTGTCTTTAGCTATATCTATATGATTCAATAATGAATAATATCTTTTCTTTTAATTTGATTGAATTAATGCAATGTAATGAAAATTATGAAATATATTTTTTCTTGTTGGTTTGAAAAAGTTCGATATAAAATTATATTTATGATAACCTCAAATAAAATTAATTGCTGATTATCCATACTTGATATTATTAAGTCATCTAAGAGTTTTAAAATTAATTTATATTATTATTATATTAGTATGTGAAGATGTAGATAATCAAACAAAGATAGATAGAAATCGCATTAAACTTTGAATCAGTATCTGCTGATTCAAAACTTTGTGATTCATTATCATATGAGGTAGATTTGTATACATTGATTACGTATACTTCAAAGTCATCAAGGGAATTTTTTTTATTATAATTAACTTCGTAGTAAGAGATCGAATTGTTACTAAAATTATAATTTGTATTATAAATTCTATATATTATACCACACATGATGAATAAAAATTTATTATATTATAATATGAACACTTCTATTTTTTTATTGTTAATAATATGATGAATTTTATCAAAATTTTTTATTCTTTACTGATAATAAATACTGATAATAATAAATTTTCACATATAAAGATAATGAAAGAGCAGATAATCAACAAAAATTATACTATAATTGGTTCATTAAAATTACAATATACAATAGGGAAAATTAAAAATCTTTTATATGTATTATATTCAAAATATTGTCCATTACATTCAATACAATTATTTACATACCTAATTAATTAAATGATATATATTCAAATCTTATTTGAATTATAGCATTATATGCTTTAACAATAGCGTCTTCTTCAACTTGTTTATAATATTCATGAAATATACAAGTATTCCATCTTGTCTTAATCACTATATTATTTTTGTGAACGTCTGATTGCCAACTTACTGGCATTGCAATATATATTTTATTTTCAAAGTTTACATATTATTATTTTAATAATAAGGATATTTAAATTTTTCATGTATTTCAATTATGATTATGTATATTATAATTATAATATATAATTATATATTCGTTCATCTGATTTAAGTTTTTTTTTATTATTTAATTAAAAATATTGTCTAGTATTTCTATACTCACAGATACACGAGGTTAGGATATTCAAAAGAGAATAATTCATTTACTTTAATTTATATAGATATATATTAATTTGTATATTATATATCAAAATATATATTAAATTTGTTATAAATAATTTTATATTTAATAATTTCACTTAACTATATTAAAGTGAAATCTTTAATTATATATTATTTTTGTTTAAATTATTTCTATTTTGAATTATCCCGCCATTTATTGAATGATATACGTCATACTAACACGCCTTTCATCGTACTTGATGTCTTGTCGATAGTAATAGACAGTAGAGTCATGTTATGATGAGAATCACGATTTAAAAGTGGCCGTTTGTTCTTCTAATTTTATCTTGAAAAAAATCGCAATACGTCGTAAAAGAGAACGCGGTAAAAGCGCGAAATTCCGCGCTAAAATGAGTCTTAATATATCAAAGTTATTTTCAAGAAAGAAAACCGGCACAATTGATACAGTCGCTGAGATTGGTCGTCCTACCAATGTTTCTCATAAATTTCATGTGAGTAAAAATGCCGAAACAGGACAATTGGAAGGTCTTCCTGAATCTTGGATTCGTTTGCTTAATACACAAATATCAAAATCAGAGCAAGATGAACATCCTGCTGCAGCTTTGCAAGCAATCAAATTTTATAATTACTCGATAAAACGGAAACCAGAAGAAAAAGTATTCAAACCTTTCGTTACAGAAGATTTGATTGAAGAAGAATCTCAGGAAATTGATAAAATTTTATCAAAAAAATGTCAATCTGAAGATTCAGATGAATCGAGTACTGCAAGTTCAACAGATAGTCAAGTGCAGGAGTTACCAGAACTTCCACCAAAAGTTAACAAAATTCCAAAACCTACACCACGAATGTGCCCTGAAAGAGTTGAAAAAACTATTACTGAAATTCTTGAAGATTTAAGTACATATCAAATTGAAGATGATCATCCACTTGAAATTGAAAATGAACAAAATAAAACAGAAGAGAGCCCTATTTTACGAAAGAAAATAGAATCTTCTACAATGAAACTTAATGATGAAGAAATTTTTGAAGAACTTCGAGCCATTTGTCATAATGGAGATCCAAATCTTCGTTTTGAAAAAACTAAAGAAGTTGGGGCTGGTGCTTCAGGTACTGTATTTATAGCTACTGATATACAAACTAATCAAAAAGTTGCTATAAAAGACATAGATTTATCAAAACAGCCAAAGAAAGAATTAATATTGACTGAAATCAAAGTTCTTAAGGAATTTCAACATCCAAATTTGGTGAATTTTTTGGATGCATATCTTTTAAATGAGCATCTCTGGGTTGTTATGGAATTATTAGAAGGAGGACCACTTACAGATGTTGTTACTGAAACTGTAATGAAAGAAGTACAAATTGCAGCAGTTTGTAGAGAAGTTTTAAAAGCAATTAGTTTTTTACATACAAGAGGAATTATTCATAGAGATATCAAATCAGATAATGTACTTCTTGGAATGAATGGTGCTGTGAAAGTTACAGACTTTGGTTTTTGTGCTAATATTGATGGTGATGAAAAACGTCAAACTATGGTTGGTACTCCATATTGGATGGCACCAGAAGTAGTGACGAGAAAACAATATGGTAAAAAAGTAGATATATGGTCTTTAGGTATTATGGCCATTGAAATGATAGAAGGTGAACCACCTTATATGAAAGAAACACCTTTAAGAGCTTTATATTTAATTGCTGCTATTGGTAAGCCTTCTATACCTAGATGGGACACATTAAGTCCAACATTTCAAAATTTCTTAGAAAAATGTTTGGCAGTTGAAGTTGATGACAGAGCAACTGCAGATGAGTTATTATCTCATCCATTTTTAGAAAATTGTGCAGAATTAACAAGTCTGATACCATTAATAAGAACTGCACAAAGAATTCTTCATAAAGTGTTCCATTAGATAATTTTTTTAAATAGAACTTAAAACCTATTTTTATATGAATATAATATTGCATTGATTACTTACACAATGCAATAAGTATTCTATATATATTGCACATAATTTAAATATATACAATATAGCAATTAATCTATTTTATATGTGACTATCTATTATATTTATAATAATATTATTAAATTTTTAATAGAAATCATGATGTAGTAATAAAGAAATTACTATAATTTTTTAAAAATTATTCATTTATATAATAATTTCATAATACAATATAAACAATAGATTAATTTCTATTACTTTGAATTATTGGAAAAATTAATATCATTAATAATGTGCATTATTCATTTTTTATGTGCAATATTCATCTTTTTTTATATGTTTATTTCTATAAAAAAAATATAAGATTCTATCAATCTTTAGAATAAAATAAATGCAGAGAAAATACAAGTTAGAATCATTATGTTAAAAATATATTTAGTATTTTTAGTTATATAGACTTTACTTTAGTTATATGACTTTACTTTAAAATTATTTGCATTTACTATATAATAAGGTATAATTTGTTCATTTATTTTAAAGTTCATTTTTACCAAAATAATGTACTTAGTTTGTTTAAGAACTGAAAGTGCTATAAATATGATGTAAAGTATGTGCACATAATATCTATCAGGGGTATAACTGCAATTTATTGTCAAAACACTTTTTAAAGTAATGATTTCAATTTAGTCATAGTACAAATTAAATTTATAATTTTAATTTAACAATTTTGTTAATTGATGTTGTAAATATACATCACATTTTATTATATTTTTTGAATTCCATATTTTCTTCTATTCAAAATTATAATTTAGAAAAATAAGTTATGCCATACATTTTTAAATCAAATAATTTATATTTAAATTAAGTATTGTAATTAAAGTATTTAATATCTGTTCAATCATAATCTAATTGCATAAGAAAGATTACTTTTTTATAAAAAATTCTATATTTCTTGTTTTGGAGGAATATTTTCTTATTAGTAGTGAGAAGTTGTACCTTATGATTCAATGTTATAAGCACATGTATTAATAACTAAGTATTATAAGTAATGTGATATATCACACATTATAAAATGCATTTTTTAAAAGCATTACCAATCTTAGTTAGTATTATAAGACTTTACCAAATTTTATAATATGCAATTTTTTAAGAAATTTTTTAAAATCTAATGCTATTCATATGCCAAATTTTAATAAATATTATTCTTTTAAATAAGTACTATGAATTATGTATATAATATTGTATTTATATCTTTTATAAAAAATATTTGAATTTGTATTACAATTAAATATTGTCCATAATTAACTTAGTTTAAGATCTGAGCACGATCACATAATATCACGACTGTGATAATAAAAACTGAATCCTGTTTTATTGTATTTCTACATTAAATATCATCATATCATTTTTATTTTTGTTTACTAAATTACTTATACAATTTGTATGAATAATATTAAATTTAATTTCAAGTTAAAATAATGAATATCCACATAAAATTATAATATAATTCAATGTATAAAATTGATAATTCAGTTATTTAATCATTTAATGATAAAATGTAAAATATATTTGATTTTGACTATTACATATGTATCTATATATTAAGAACAATTTGTTAAAAAATTCTGCAGCTGTAACATTTGTGCCTTATCAAATCAATACATATGGTTCTCTACCAATTGCCTTACAAATACATTTATCAGTGATAATAGAATATAAAAAAAAGTTAAATGTAATAATAATCTATTGATAAGAACAGTTGCACAAAAAATGCTAAATTTTGTATATTAAATATGTGTATATTATTTTCAAATGTATATGAAAAAACACATGTGGTTTTAACAATAAATACTTTATTTACAAGATATAGCAATGACTGTACATTTTACTAAAATCCCCAAAATTCTTAAATCACACTGAAGTTTTCAATCATACAAGTTTCTAATATTTGAATATTATCTTATCTAATTTTGAATATTTATTTATATGTATTTACATTATTTTATACAAAATTTTATAATATATATAAAATAATATAGTTTTTATTATCTATTATTGTTACATGAAAGAAGTTACATCAGTGTGATTATTTTATTAAATTATGTATATAAATAGTAAATCAGATATAAGTTATCCATTTATATATAAGGAAATAAATTATATATATGAGATATTATATTTATAATTAATTGAAATAAATTTATATTATTTATTAATTTTGATATAGAAAGATCAACTTATATCTTATTAAAAAATATAATTTATCACTTTATATATATATTAATTTATTATTTTTGTATATTTTATAGATATGCTGTTCAAAAGTTTTTAGTGTATATATATATATATATATAAATATATATATATATATAAAAATTTTTATCAAATAAAAAATTTGATGGAAGCGTAAATACATTAAGTAAAAAAAAAAGAAATTTATATAAATATTTATATTTGGTGTGTGTAATTGTTTGTAAAAATGATTTTATTAATAATATAATAAAATTGATAAAATTAATTTATTACTTTAATCTTAATGTTTTTTACATTTCCACTAAAATATTTTTAATTATTAATCTAAAACTTGGCAGTATCTAGGCAGATAAATAAAATTTTTTTTTTAATTATGATTTAAAACTTTAAAATATTTAAAATTATTTTTTAAATAATTTCATACATTAAATTTTATATGTATAACTTTTAAAGCATAATAAAAGCTATGAATTTATAAATGGTTTAAAATTTAATCTTATTACTTATAATTTATTTTTAAACGAAATTATGAATTCTTCAGATCTATTTTTAGAAAATTAGTATAATAAAGAAAACTATAATTTAAATTGAAACCTAAATTATGTGTCAGTAAGTTTCTCAGAATTAATGTTTAATTAGAGGTCAGTCCTGTGCGTACCTTAGTGCTCGTAATCTTCCTGCAATAAGAAAAGATGGGTCTTCCAACATAGCTTTTAAAACAGCCAAAAAGTCGGCTGCTTGATCTTCATCAATTGCTCGTCTATCATACGATAAGGACGTTGACATTTTTGTTACTTTTTGTAATGTAGCATCTACAAAATTATATATACAATACATTAATATTCTGTAATATTATAATATTATCTTTATAATATTCTTTTTAAATGCTTCTTACTTAGTTCTTCTTGACCACTTCCAACTGCTAATATTGCTGTTTGAGGAAGATTTATAATGGCCCTGAATTGCTTAATACCAAACATTCCCAAATTGGATATTCTAAAAAAAAATTGCATACATAAAAAAAAATATTAGAAACGTATAAAATATAATTTATATTTTTTAATTTATATAATATAATATCTCTATATTTCGTTCATAAATTCATTTATTTACGTGAATGATCCTCCTTGAAATTCTTCCGGTTTTAATCGACCAGTTTTAGCTTTTTCAGCTAATTCTTTTATATTTTTCGAAATATCCAGTACACTTTTAGCTGTAGCATCAAAAACAATTGGCGTAATAAGTCCTGATTCAATAGCAACTGCGATAGAAATATCAACTCTTGACATTTGAATTATCTATTAAAAACATAATATTTATGAAATTTATTACATTTAGTAAATAATAATAATTATATTAAATAATTATATCAAAATTATATACTAACTTGATTATTTTTATATAATGTATTTATAAATGGACATTCAACTAGTGCATGTGCAGTTGCTTTTGTAATGAAATCGTTTATTGAAATGTTAATACCATCAGCTTTGAGTTCCTTACGAATTTCATTTATTTTATCAATTTTAATATCGATAGTCGCATAAGAATGCGGGATAGTTCTCTAAGAATTTATTAAAAGTTCATCTTCTATTATATAGAAAAAGTAATATTGTTGCATATATTAATAAATAAAAATAGTTTGTAATTACTTTTGATTCTCCAAGTCTTTTAGCAATGATACTGCGTATATTAGAAACTGGAATATCTTGATAAGTGGAAGGAACACCACTGGGTACATGTTTCTTTACAGGAATATCAGGCTTTTGATCTTTAGGCGGAGGTGCTATTTAAATAGAAATATAAATTTCAATATATATAATATATATATATTATATTATATATATATTATTTTCATATTTTTATTATTTGTTTTTACATACCTGTTTTTGGTGCAACTTTTTTTATATTCTTTGTTTGAATATAACTTAAAACATCACTTTTTAGTAATCGATTAGGCCGACCAGTACCTTTAATTTCTTCTGCTTTCAATCCATATTCTTCCAATAATCGTCTTACTGCAAGACCATATACTCTGAAGAAAAAAAGAGAAAGAAAAAATTATACATAATAATAGAAAATATATGTGTATCATAATTCAAAATTAATAACAATTTTTTTATATGCATACTGTCCACTTGGTGCAGGTGGAGTAGCAACAGAAGGAGCTGGAACACCTACAGGAGGAGCAGTTGGAACAGCTACAGGAGCAACTTCAGGAGCAACTCCAGGAGCAGTAGTAGGTTTTGTTATTTTTGGAATTACAATATTTTTCCAATCCATTCCTTTTTCTACTGTAATGGCAATTAATTCTCCTACTTCTGCTTGACTTCCTTCAGGAACCTGTTTCATGATAAATTTTTAAGTAGATATTATAATTTTTCAATAGAATATAATTTAATGTTTAATAACAATTATATACAAGTATTTTTGCAAATATGCTTTCATCCTCGATTTCAAAAGTCATGACAGCTTTGTCTGTTTGAATTTCAGCCACTGCATCGCCAGGTTCTATTTTTTCTCCTTCTTTTTTAAGCCATTTTACTATCGTACCTGAAGTCATTGTTGGTGAAAGTGCTGGCATACCAATATTTGTTCTGAAAATAATAGAATCTATATTAATATAATATAATCTGCATCTATTTGAATTTTTAATAGTTTGCTTTATGAATGAAAGAATAAAAATAATATATTTATTACTTTAATAAATACATACTGTCCAGGAGGTCCTTGAACTGGCATAGTTGGAGGAGATGTTGGTGATGGAGGAGATGTTGGTGATGGAGGAGATATTGGTGATGATAGAGGAGATGTTGGTGATGATGGAGAACCAGTAATTGAAGATGCAGTTACAGGTGGTGCAACTGAAACAATATCTGGCATTTCCACAGATTTCCAATCTTCATCTATATCAACTGTAAGTGCTATTAATGTTCCTACTTTGATATCTTGAATTCCTTCTCCTACCTAGAAAATATTTTAAATTTATTTTGGAAAATAATTGTTAAATATAATATCTCTCATAGAAGTTTTACTTTAAAATCTTACAATGATTTTTGCAAGAATACTCTCATCTTCTAATTCTAAAGTAACAACTGCTTTGTCAGTTTGAATATCAGCAACCGCATCTCCTGCTTCAATCTTATCACCTTCCTTTTTGAACCATTTCACAATGGTACCTTTTTCCATAGTAGGTGACAAGGAAGGCATTAAGATACTCTTTCCTTGGACTGAAAATAAATGAAAAATTATGAGATTGTACTATTGTAAGATTGTACACTGAGTAAAAATTATATGATTTTAATATTATTATATATTATTATATATAAATTTCATATAATTTTAATATTAGTATAAAACTTGATTGCATAATCAACATAATACTGCAAATACATTATAACAAACAATTACAAGTTATAATGAATGAAAAATAACAAAAATATTTTTGTTCAGTATTTTAGGTAGTATCGTTATAATTTATATATAAGTTAATTAATATTATTTCAAATAAATATCGTTTGAATATATAAATGTATGTTAACCTCAATCACGTATAATGGTATTATTAATATATTTCTGAATAAATTGCATACCATCGAAAACCCAACTTGTATGGAAACATAATCGTTGATATTTTAACGGCACGAAAATTCGAGGTACTACACGACTATTATTTTTAATGGATAAGAGCCCAATTCTAGGTATCATCATTTGCGCCATATTTGATATGAAGTAATTGAGTTTTCAATATAGATTATATGTATATTAGATCACTTTCGACCTTCACAATGAGAATCTATTTATCAGATAAATCCGTTATAGGGTAAAATCTTCTACTCAATACATTTTTTAATGACATCGCATTAATTGTTAGTAAATAATTATTATATAATTATTTATTTAATTACATTTATTAAAATAAAATTTAATGATAAAATTTTACATTTTTTTCTACGTATTATATACAAAAATTAAAAATTTAAATTTTAAATCTATTGATTGCAAGTGACAATACACTACTATTATATATATATATATATATAATTATCGTATAAATACATACATTGATTATATAATTGCAGCATATAATAAAGTTATTATTATCAAAATATATTAAATATTTGGCTATTTACTAAAATCTTTTAATAAATAATATGAAATTTATGTAAATTATAGTTTTAAAACTAAATAATATAGATTGATATTATTTCTTAAATAATTTTGATTTATAACTATTTATTATAAAAAATTTAACAAATCAGCTTTATAATATTTTTTATTTTATGAACATATTTTTAGATAAACAATTTCTATAAATAATGCGACGTTTATTGAATTTTCATTATTAAAGTCTTATTTTTAATCTTTAGGTCTTAAAATATAAGATTATAGTAAATAAGTGAATAAGGTCAATCACAGTTTACTATTCATTGATGGAATATCATGGTGTAACGATCATTATCTCATAAATATATCGCAATGAAACTTTTCAATACTTTTTTCAATGATTTTTATAACTTTAGAATAGAGAGATTTTATTGAGTTTTGCATTCTTCTCGATCAGCATTTTGTGGCCAATCACATACATTATTCTTTGTGTTCCAAATCAATTTATTTGGACAAGTGAATTTTACTGCCTTTCCGTAAACACATTCATAATACTGGAACAAAAATTATATTTATATATATATATATACATTTAAAATTTTTTTAATAAAGAAAATAAATCAATATGATAAAAATTTAAAATGATTATTTACAGAGTTGCAATTTTTAGACGGAACGAATTTGTCGTTATTTTTACAATCGATCTTATCTGTTTCTCCATTGTCTATCGATGGAATAGATTCAGATTTATCTGTTTCTGTAGAAGAAGTTATTTCTGGTTTTTGAGTAGATAGCTCTGTAGGTTTGTTAGTAGATGGTCGAGTAGATTGAATAATTTGAACATTATCTGTAGTGCTTGGTGGTCTTGCCCATTCAGGCTAAGAAAATCAGATAAAAATAATATTTGATATAATATTTATCAAAAGTATTTATATATCATTGATTATTTATATAAATGAATAATTTAATATATACTAAGCTAAAATTTGTTTTATTTTAATAATAAGCATAATTTTTTACCGTAGGAGTTGTATGAAAATCTTTTTCTGGCACGTTATATCTTTTTAATCCTTCATGAATGACATTCATTAAAGGATTGCGATCACCACAAAGTCCTTGAAAATCGTCCATATCAATGGCCCAAACCATGGCTCCCGCGTACCGAGATTCCTTGATAAAATCGATCTTATATTTCACACTTTCCACGTTTTCATAACCGACCCATTGCGTTCCTATAATTATAATTAATTTGGATATCCTCAAAATTATTTACTCGTGTATATTCATACCTTGATACATATATGGAACTTTCCCAATATTGTCGAATTTTTGAGTCCAGTTACTACCCGGTGCTTGCAATCTGGTACAGATCTAAAAATATCTCTTCATTATTCTTAAAGAAAAACGAGCAATAAAAAAAATTTACATTACGAAACGACAAAATAAAATATTTTTTTTTTTTTGTAGAAATTGTTATCTCTTATAATTGTTATACTGGATATTATCACAATACTGTCATAATATTTGACATGGTTATGATTGATTCTAAATACTTCGTAATAAGCAAGAAATCCTTTAGCTTGAGTGTATTCCCCAGGTTCCCCGCCACCAGCCTCTTTATTGATATAGGTACCAGGCTCGTAATTGTTGTTACTCTGACTGAGAGTAAATGTGCGTCCATACAATGGAATTCCAACGACCAGTTTTTTAGCAGGACAACCTTTTTCTTCCCAAAGTAGAAGACCATCGTGCTGCGGGGAAAAATGTTGAATATCGTTCAACAGAAAAAATAAAGAATTTAAAAACAAATAGATATAATTCGAGGGGAAATTTATTACAAATTCTAAATTCGTACCACGTTCAATTTTTCATATGCCCATTGGTCATGCGGGCGGCGATAAAGTGGGCTGTGCACGTCGGCAAATCCAGCCCAGTTACCTCGAAGATCGTAAGCCATTACGTGTACGGCATCCATATTTCTGCGAAAAATATTTTTATTCATTCAATCTGTAGAAACATTGATTAAAATTAAAAATCTCAATTTTTCTTCTTCGATGATAATATTTTTAAACCACTTACTGGCATATTTCTGGTACGTGATATCCTTCATCCAATCGGAACTTCGCCATTGGTACCGCGATCGTCAATTCCCATCCTTTCTTTTCCTTGTCGAAAGCACGTCTTATTTCCTCGATGAAGTAGAAGAAATTGTCCTTGTCGGAGAACCTGCCGCCCCTGTCACTGGCTCCAGGATATTCCCAATCGAGATCGAAACCGTCGAAACCATATTTGTGCATAAATTCTGAACACGATGAAACACATAACAATAATACGAAAATTAAATGATTGTAAAAAAAAAAAAAAACAATTCTTTCTTACTTTGAAGAACAGTTTATCTAACATTGAAATTATCGATTTTCTTTTTTTTAAATTCGCTCACCAACCACACTCTTGATGAAGCTATCGCGTCTTGCTTTCACGCTGACCAGGCCACTGTACTTTTTGCCGCCCTCCCCCCAACCGCCGACAGCCACAGAGGTCTTCAAATGTGGATATTTAGATCTAAGATTGTTGAAGGCCAAAAAATTGCCCTTGTCGACGTCCAAATCTGGATCCAAGATGAGCACCTCCCAAGTCACGTTGCTCACACCGATGAACGAGTAAATGACGTGGGTGCACAAGTCGCCGGGAACATCGTCCACCCCATAACTGCCGACATCCTTTCGATAGATCGCCCAGTTGCTGAAGTAACACGTTATCCTGGCAGGCTGAACGTTTGCTGAAACTTTTCGAAAAATATCACGTGGATAATATTCACGAGAAATGATCTTAAGAAACCTTGTTTCTAGTTTTATTAATATATATATAAGAAAATAATTACCTGTGCAAACGAGAATTACGAGTAACAGGGAAAGGGCCGGAAGACATTTTCCCGATGTCATTTTGGAAGCTGTTACAAAAATTTAGATATTAGTTGTAGTAATTTATCAGTGTCGAATTTATTTGTAATTTTTTTAAAAAAAGTTTTGAATTACGATGACGTAATTATTTTATGTAAATTCTTTGTATTATTATTATATTCAATTTCGTTTCAAAGAAAGCTTTGTGAATAAATTAATGAGTGTCTCTTCAAATTAACGAAATAGCGTATCAATGATAAAGAGTTATAAATATAATTTATTTAGAATATTAACTTCTTTTAGCAACACGTTATCGGAAAAAGTTCGATTAATTTTTAATTTTCAATATTAAAATTCTCACCGAGAAGAATTTTAAGACCGATATCGATCTGAACGATGATCAGAGACGTATCTGTTTCGATCGAATATCGAGAGAATATTTGAAAAATGATTAACCGATTGCGAGTAATGAACGGTTCATCGAAACGTGTCGTTCCTCGAAATGTATCGTTTCTTCGAATAGAAGCTCGTTGTTAAGTAAGGCAAATATCGCGATATCTCCGTAAATTTTATCGTTCGAAATAATCTCGCTCTTGTTTCCGCACGAGCGCCACGAGTAAATTAACCGTATCCGATCGATCGTTTCCTCGATCTTGATCTTGGGCTCGCCCCTCCACGGAGAGCGAGAAATCTCATTTGGAAATTGAATAAGTCACGTGTAGTTCGCCAAATTCGATTTCATCCGCTCCGCTGGGTTATTGCTTTTCTATTACCTTTTTATCGGTTTTTTTTTTTTTTTTACCGTCTGTACAAGAAGAAAATAGAAAACAGAATTTCAATAATATCTTTACGTTCACATTCTTCTTTTTTTTTTTTTTCTTTTTCATCGTTTAATTTACGAATAATATTTTTCAATATCGAGTAGAATAAAATATAAAAATATATAGATATTCGTGTGAAGATATTTATATTAAAATTTACGAAAAAAACTTGTACGATTTATAATTTATATTTATGATATTTTAATTTTAAACAAATTTTACAATACATATACTTGTATATGCAGATAGAAAATTCTTTTCTTTTAAAATTTTTTGCATACTTATTATCGTTATTTTATATCATATCATCGAGTCGAACCGACATTTTGCTCGTCTCGAAACGAAAACGAGTTTGCGTCCAAAGAAGCGGCATAGAATATTAAAAGTTCAAGCACCTTTGCAACGGGAGTTCTCGAACACACGAGAATTCTCGAATTCGATACACGCAACGATCCAGCTCCGATAAAAGTTGTATATATATATGTATATTTTTTGTGCCTGTCCCAACTCGATAAAAAATCGACGCGAAATCAAATTGCTCTCATAAAACGAAACGTTCTTGTTGGAGAGGCCAAATTGCAATATAAAAATTTTGATCGATTTGTATTCACTTTCCCGCAAAAATAAAACCTAAACACCTCTCGTTGGTAACAGGATACGTTTATATCGAACTTGTATTTCCTTCTTAGAAGATGACAAAAAGTACCTTTTTCACGCGTATTTTGTTTTTTTTTAAATATTAGTTAAATTATTTAACTGTCCTAATCGAGAAATAATTTGATTTCTAACATGAAAATTTCGTAAAATATTTCGACCGTGATGCGAATTGCAAACAATGCGAATATAATACTTGCACGAAAATATCGAAGCAAAAAAGTTTTTCAAATAAAGAATATTTTTTCCTCGATTAGATTCTCTTCGTACTTATTTCTGAAATACATTTAATACATTTCAAGAGGGAAGAAAACGGGATTAAACGAGAAAAAAAAAATTATATGAGAGGAAGGAATTAAAAGAATAAAAGAAGAGATAATTTTTCCGATGATAAAAATCCATTTTTTCCTCCGTTCATATCGACCGAAGATTAAATAAATTGGTTCCAGTTCATTGTCTCCGATAGAGGCGCCAGTCACGAAGCGATAATCGATCCGAAATGAGGCAGGAAGAGAATTACAGGATAAACGAGAAACAAAGGCGAAGGATCAAAGACCCGTCCTTGGGATTTGAAAAGGGATTTTCGCGCGAAATAAAAGAGCCAGATAATGATCCAGGTTGCGAGAATAAAGGAAGATAGTGGGAGCCGCGGCTTTTTCGTTGCTGCGAATTAAAATGCCGGCTGCATCGGATCCCTCGACTACTATTGAGCTGCATTGAGAATACAAACACGCCCTCTCAGGGACTCGGGAGATCTCTATTTCCAGCGGGATGATAACTTTAACTTAACCTAAACGTTTCGTCGATCCTTTTAATCTTTTCCTTTTAGGATCGTCGTGTCTTAAATCGCGTTTATATTATGAAATAATTTTTTGAGATAGTTTTGAAGAAGGAAAATTTTGAAAATTGTGTAATTTTTTTTTTTTTATAATACTTTGGGCATCTTATGCGTTCTAACAAAGTTGATCTAAAATGATGCAGATTGATTTCTAGAAGATGTTGAAAATTGAAAGAGTTATAAGAAATTTGTAAAATTTAAAAAAACATTTGCAATGTTGCTTTTGAATATAATTTCTAATGTTGCTTTTATGCATTAGTTTCAATTCATAGACACAATCTCTAATCAATATTCAAGAAATGAATCGAACAGTTCGCTTTCGATATTCTTCGTTAGTTCTACATACACTTTCGAGGTTCTTCCTGTTCTATAAGCAAACAGAGACTATCTGTGTTAGATCTTCGACTTGATGCATGATGCAATTTGCTGATATTCGATTAAGGTTGAGGCAGACAAAAAAATAAAATAAAAAAAAATTAAAATAAAAATAAAAATTCGATAATCGTTTGATTTGACTGATTTTCGATATCAATCGATATAAATTGTTTCTTTATCTAATATGTATTTTATCTATCCAATTATTTAATTCCTATATAAACATATATCTACAATATCACTTAAAAACAGTATTTTTTTTATATAAAATAAGAAAGAATAAATGAATTTTTTATAAGTAATTTTAAATGTAAGCATAAATATTTATATATGCATATAAAAACAAAGATTAAAAGATTGGATATTTAAAATTGTTTATAGATAATAAAAAAAAAAAAAACATTTGGCGAATCAAAAATTAGATTTTAACTTATATCTCACTTAATATTTCGTTTTTGTAATGTAAATATAATTATTGTTTTATTATTTATTTTATTATTCAACAAACTTTTATTACAACAAATAAATTTAATACGTGACTTTTTCAATTTTTTAAGATCATAGTAGATTTGTAACTAATAAATCAATCGTCATTTTGTGTGATGATAGAAGATAATTAATTTTAGAGTCTTTAAAATCTTAATTCCTTAAATCTTTCAAATTCTATCTAGGAATTACTTTTGAATTGCAAGTCGATAAAAGAAGAAAAAAATGAAGAAATATCGATTGAAAAATGAAATATGATGTATAAATATTGTTTTAATGATTTAAAATGAAATTTGGCGATAGAAATTGTCTCTCTATATTCTTCTCTATATTTTTATATATATATATGTATATATTTCTCTATATTTTTCTATATTCAACTCTTTGATGGGAAAACAGATGATTGCAAAACAATTGTTGTTAATTACTTTGCAGAATTTTTAGATTATGAGGAGATAAACATTTTTCATGAAAATTATTTTCATTCTTCTAATTCTTTCTTTTGTCAATAATATTATAAAAATATACAATAATTGTCGAAATAACGATTTTAATTACAATAATAATCTATAAAGTTTCAATATTTAAAACACAACAATTACAAAATATCGAGATAAATCTTTATTTAAGTATCACGAGATAAAACGAGACCAACAGAAACAAACACTACTTAACGATCAATTAAAACATTTAATCTCTTTAATAATGAATTCAAGACACTTAACTCGAATTTCAAAATAAATTTTCAATAGAAGATAGATAAGTCATTGAGGAAGCAAGTCATCAAAAAAAACACGAAAACCAAAAAAAGGAACGAACAAATCGTGTTCTCAATAATCAAGCAAGGAGAATTGAAAGAGGATTAAAAAAGAGAGTTAATCCAGCTAAAACAAACATTATTCAACGATTAATTGAAATATCTAATAATCTTACTCTTAATAAATTCAAGACACTTACCTCGAGCTCGAAATGTCAAAATAAATTTTCAAACAGAAGATACAAGTCACTCAAGGGAGCAAGTCACCGAGAAAACACGAAAATTAAAAAGAAATGAAAATCATTGATGCATTGTCAATAATTGCGGATGGAACGAGAAGGCGATTCTAAAGAAGACACAAAGAGGAACTGGTCAGAGAAACGAAAACGTTGAGAGAAAAGCAAAGAGAGTAGGACTCACCTTCGCGAGTAACTCAGAAAAATCGTTGCCTCGGCCGAGGTTAAGCTCTCATATATACCCAGGTGGACCTCATTAGAATTCAGGTGCAAGGGGCCTGACACGATTGGTCGGTTCGTCGACCCTCTGCCTCTCGTCAACAACGAGAGGGGCGATCACGATCCGTCACTGCTGATGCCTCAGATCTCTTCGTCTCTCCTTACCTTTTCTTTTTTCTTTTTCCTTTTTTCCATTCGTCACAGATCCCTTTGTCTCCATTCTACCCTTTCTTCCTTTGTTCCCTTTTTCATTTCAATTTTATCAACTTTTGCTTTGCCCAAGATTATTATTATATTATACTATAATAATAAGGAATTAAGATTGAAAGGAATTAGAGAAATAAAGATAGACAAAGATTAACAATTATCATTTAATAAAGGTTTTTTTATCATATGAATAATAATTATCAATGAAAGATCATTGCCTTTGTACTCAAATGTTACTTACTTTGTATAAGAAATCTTGTTTCTATTTATTTTTAACAAAATTAAAAAGAAATTTCATTTTTTTCCTTCTTATAAATGTTGGTATTAAGTCTTTAACTCTGGGAATTATTTTAACAAGGTTATTTTAATAGAAACTTTAAATAGAAACTTTATCTGAGATTTATTAATAAAAATCTGCATTTTGCAAAATGTAAAAAATATATTCTGTAAAAAATATAGATATCTTTTTCATCATGACCTTCAAATCAAATGTGTATTAATTCTATAAAAAATTACCATAAAGCAAGGAATCAAAAAATTGCTTGAAATAAAATTTAAAAAGCACTTTAATCAAATTTAGTCAGGAACAAGACGAATGAACAATCCAAACTCATGTAATATGGATTTTACTTTATTCGTGTAACAATAACAGTTCCTGTTTCCACAGTAGTTTCCTTTTACAATAGTTATTTCGCTCAAACTACCCTAATAGCGCAGTGGCAACCGCAGAAAGCAATCTTACGCTGGTTTCTCAGGTACCATAGGGCCAATGGGGGTGTCGAGCGAATAGTTTTTCACGATGAACATACGCATCGTCGTTCCTTTTCTTTTTCTCGAACCCTCGATGTTTATTTTAATGACTCGCGATAGTAGTATGTCCATCAATAAGGGAAAATTCTTAAAAAGGGCACGATGGTAACGATTGCGCTAAACGGCCATTCCTCGCGAGTTTAAACTTTCTTCTTCTCGATCTCGAGAGGAGTGATCGTGATACGATCGTGTTTTTTTGATCGTTGGATTTCACCGTGCGTCATCCTACATCGTATACACGGATCATCGTATCGTAAAAAATTATTCCTAACATTGATGCCTGTGGACCATATAGTTCTCATATAATAGAAATCGCATCTCTTAATTAGCATGATTAACGAGATACCTTTTTCTCGGGGTTTGACAGTCGTCGAGGGGAGATCCTTACGTTTAACCTTACTTTTTTTGTGCTGAGCGTTAGTCTTGCTGGTTTCATCCTTCTTTTTTTTCTCTCTCTTTCTTTCTTTCTTTTAATTGACGAGCAGTCGCCGTGTTTCGCGATCGATCTGCTTTAGCGTAATTTGGCACTCTTCAATTTTGCTCGAACGTTCTACAATTTTTTTAACAGGCTACAACAGTGCAAGATAGCTTATAAACATTCGTCCACCTTTGCGACGCTTCGCGTCTAAATGCTCTATCTTAATTCTTTGAAGCGTTGTTATCTGGGATATTTCTTTCTAGTTTGTTTTATTGTGACATGGATAGAAATAAAAATTGATAAATTCAATTTGCAGAAAAAAAATTGAAGAACTTGAACTGAGCGTTTAATCTTAATGATAATAAGAAAAATAATAATTGGAATTAATTCAATTATCGCTTCAAAGAATTAAGTTTCGATTATATCGAAAGACACGCCGACAATCGATTTCCATTAAATGGATTCGACATTGAACGATTGTTGCACGCATCTAAGTTTCTATACATAACTTATCTAGTCGCACTTTCAAAGCTTATTTTTCTCCCTTCGTTAAATAATACGAGAAACGACCTTAGAAAAACATAAATACACGCTACTTCGAAAAGTTGAAAGTAGCGAAAATCGATGTAGAACGCGCTGTTTATAGGACGTTTCTAAAGCGTACATATGTGTTATGTGTTTCTTAAATTACGAGTGATTCAACATCGAGTCAAATGCACTTATCTGTACGAGAAAGTTTGTAATAAAAGTGTCGAGAGTACTCGAATAATTAGCGAGTCATATAAATCATATGCATTTGACCGTGTTGAAATTGGAGCAATTTATGGATGGAAACACCGATCAAATGCAGAATATATGGATATACCATGTTAAATTTTACGTTCACTTTTTGTCAACGGTCATACGATGTATAATTATCCTTTATAGTAATAATAATTAGCAGACTTTCAATGATAACACATATTTTTATCAATAAACATTTTATCGTTATTCTGTTAAGTAAGAGATTTTATTAAAAAAAGTTCAGTGAATACTCTAATCCTTTTAAAATTAAGAAATATTTTGTATAATTGGTTTTTCACTTGTTAGATTATTCTTGATTGGAACAAGTGTTATTCAATTTATCCACACGAGCAATATAAATTCTTATATGATAAGATAGTTGACATGTAATTTTGAATATTTCATTGATGATTCAATCATTACACTTTATATACTTAAAAACAAAGCACTGAGTATACACAGATGTTCGAAAAACTTATTTCCAAATTTCATATATCCTCGATCGGTGTTTTATACCTAAAAATGACTCGTCTCAGTCAGTTCAATATGATCGTTATTTAGAGGTTATGTTTATTCATTATTTGACTATGTTGCGTTACTCATAGCACCTAGCATAAACGCAACCTTATATTCTATCTTATTTCTAATATACATATTCGTTCCTCTTACATAAACCAATTTGAACCGATGATTCCCAAACTCGTTGCAATATATACATATATATATGTACATACATACAATAAATTATTTGCTATTAACGTTAGTAAATATAAATGTAAATGTAAATTTAAGATTGAAAGACGAGTTTGCAAAGCATGGTTTCGTGTAACAAACAAAAACTGAATTCGGCTAATATGTAGTTTATAAACGAATCTTTTATTAATGAAAGAATTATAAAAAGAATAGATTTGTTTAAATGGAAATTGAAATTATATAAGAATTAATGTTAGAATCTAAATAATATTTTTTTAACAAATTACTAGCAATTACTAGCAAGAAATTGGAATAGCATTCAAATTATCTAATATTAGCCGAACTCAGTGATTAACCATGTTCCTAAATATTTATTTTATTATTATACTTGATTCCTTTCCTAAATAATAGCATTCATACAAGTTACAAGAATTACAGTCATTTTCTAAATGAACCGCATTGTGCGATCGCTGTTTCTTAATTTATTATTAATATTATGATTATTATTGTTGTTATTATTATTATTATTGTTGCTGTTATTGTTATTATTATTATTATTATTATTATTATTATTATTATTGTTATTGCTAGTGATAGAAACTTGTGGAAGCATTCTCTTCGAATAGAAGAGAAAACATCGAGGCAGTATGGCGTCAAGCATAAATGGTCTCAGAATATTATACCGCTAGAATATTTTATGTTCGAGCAACATTTACATTACGAAATATAGGCCTCATAATAAGTCTTTAATTTTATAATGATGGAGTTTTATATATGCTTATCGTTTAAAAACTGTATAAGACCGTATAAGAGTAGAATATTCATCGAAATTTCTTGTTAAAAGTGTTCTTAACATAGATTCAGTAATCCAATGAATGACACGATTAAAGTTTCATACGAGTCGAAACTTGAAACCATCCTGTCTCGACGTCATAATTAAATGATCATAACATTTCAAGTAGAAAATAGTAAATATAAGGTATTATTAGTCGATTGAACTATATATGTTACAAAAAGGGAATTGAATTTGATTAGGAAAGAGAACGCAGTAAAAAAAAAAAAAATTAAAAGTTTCTTTATTTTTGAAATAATTTCATTTGGATATTTACTATTTTCTTCCGTAAATATTATTCATCTAATTTTGTTCGACATCCATTACATTACTAATTCTTATCGACAATTCAGACGACAGCTATTTATTATCAGTTTATTAAATCGATGATTATGTACAATATCGATGCAAATAAAAAAAAAAACATCTTTTTTTCTTTTTTTTAAATCGTTAATATAATCATAATAGCAAGTGTCAGATAAACCACTTTTTTATGAAATTTCAAAAAATGTTTGAAGAAGAAAGATGTTTGTTTCTCTGTTGTTCCGGGCTGGCAGTAGCGTTTTCACTTTGTGCTAAAAAGATTTTTCAGCTGTGTGAGAGATTTTAACTTCTCTATCATTTTTCTTATGAGTAATAATTCTCCCTCTGCTGATATAGTGGTAATGGTGTTACAGGTGAGAGATCCTCGTCTTCTAAGCTCGATTCGGTCTTCAAAGGAAGGGTAGCCAGTGCTTTCACTATCAAAATAAAGGAATTAATTTCGAATCGATATGAAACGTTCGCTGGAGAACTATTTGAGATAAGATCATTTCAGAGTTTTAACAGGAATACATTAATGATAACATTTGAAAATATATCACTCACAAATTATTTAAACAAATTTTTGTAAAACTTTTTGTAAAACAAATTTGTAAAACTTAATTTCTTATTTCTCCAACGAGCGTGTAGCAAAAGAAAAAAAAAGGATCACTACAAAAAATGGAAATTAATCGAAAAAAGGATATATGAAGGGAGATGTAAAAAAAAAAAAAAAAAAAAAAAAAAAAAAAAAAAAAAAAAAAAAGAAAAATATAAACAAACCTGAGAAACGATAATATGATGTGCGTGTCCTATATGGGAAGATGGAGAAAGCATGTCAGTCAGTGTGCCTGGTTACCTATACACAGTATAAACAATCCAAACAACACTCACTACATATGACACAACTATATTTTACATTAATAGGAATCTTGATAAAAAAATTAATCGTATAAACGAAATTATAAAATATTTATGACGATGCATGCCAATGAAAAATTCTTTAAAACATTTTATGATTTTTGGAACTAGAGAGAAAATGTTTTTTTTTTAAAAAAAATATTCCAATTTCTAAATCTCTAGCAATAAAACTTAAAATATAAACATATGTAAAAAAAGAAAGCCATATTCTTCTAGTTCCGATAATAAAATTACAACAAATAAGAAAAAATTATACAACAAATTGAATAAAGCACAAGCCTTCTGCACTAAAAATAAGCAGAAGGCATGAAAGCTAATAAAATTGGTCATGCTATCACACCACTAGACACTAAATATTATTAGATTCATGCAAAATGAATCAAATTGGATAATCGAATATTTGCATTTTGAGAAGTCAGAGATTCAACGTACCCGCCACCATCTTGCTCTTTTCCATAACTTGCTTAGCTAAAATTTGATTCAATTGTAGAATATGCTCCCTTTGTCGTTTTTCTTCCACTACTTTTCTCTTCAAACTATCAGATTGCTCGATATTAATATTGTCGTCTGAAAAAAGAAGAAACGATTCATTTAACCATATAATATCTATTCAAAAAAGTAGCCTGATGTAATGAAATTGTGAAATGATCCATACCACTTCCGTCTGGCGCGGTCACGGTTGTTTCAGACAACATCTTCCTTATTGCTTCCGCTTTCTTCAATCGTTGCTCCTGCTCTTCCGCGGTTAATTCCGGTGTCTACAAAATACACTTATTCTAAAATTCTATCGAGAAAACAACGTAAAAATAATCATCTCACCTGTTCAGGTATGTATCTTTCGGGAATCACGATCTTATTCGGCGTTCCCAAAAGTTGATCGATAGTGCTCTCGTTATACTTCAACTCTTTGTGGCTCAAGGTCGATCTGACAACATCCGGAGCATTGATCCTCGGCCTGAGCGCTCGTTCCATGTCCAAATCGTCTCTAGCTCTTCCCATTCCCTGCGCAACGTTGCAAAAAAAGCCTCCATACAATCGTACACATTTCACGCTCGCGACAATGAAACACGAAAAAGCGACGCCACAGTACACGACAAAGTTGGAAAAATGGAATCGACAAAGGAAAGAAAGAGAAACTAATGAATTGGGATGACGATGAGAAAAAAAGAAAGAAACACGAGTAAAAATACCAAAAGAAAACAAGAAAAAAAAAAAAAAGAAAAAGAAAGAAATGATACCATCTTTGAGAACGTATCCTCTAGGTCGAGGATAGGTTTGCTACTGGACACGGTATAGTGTCGCCTTTTCTCGCGAGGGATCTGCCTGCGTCTCGGTCCCTCGACTTTTTTCTCCGTCATTTCCTTGATGATCTGTCTTGCTGCCTCGCTCTTGAACACGGGCGACAATTGAGGCGAGGAGCTCGACGTGTTTACATTCAACGACGAGCCGTAAGCTTTCTCCTGACCTTCGAGGTTGCTCGATGTCAACAATTCCGGGCTTATCGGTTCCTGAACACTGCCTTGACTCTCATTATACTGCCTGTACGGTGTATAGTACGGATGGTGATGATGGCTCGATTTGATCGTGTAATTTTGCTGGTGGCTACTAGGACTGTAGGACGGACTGGTCGAGTAATTTGGCGAGCTGATAGGAAGATGCGTGCTCGAGGCGAGGCTCTCCGTGTACGGCGACAAAGTACTGTCCGAGCTTCCTTCCTGTTGCGTTTCGAACTGCGTGTCGATCGACGGGCGAAATAACGATCGAGAGTGGACCGAAGTGGAGGGCCGAACAAAATAAGGCGTCGGGAGGTGATAGGCGAAACCAATGAAAAAAAAAAAAAAAAGAAGAAAGAATAAAAATGCGTGAAATCGTGCGTATCATCGAGATGCTTTTGGTGCTTTTCGTGTTTGGGCGCTCGTCAGTTTTGGCCTTGATCGAGCCGCTGCGCTGCGCGCTATAGTATAGTATACTATACCTATAGTATAGGTAGATTTTATTTATAAAGGACGTGAAGCAAAAATTTTTGGAAAATTTTAATTCCTATTCGAAAAGTTTAAATTCGATATTTATCGTTTTTTTGTTTTATTTATTTTTTTTCTATCAAAAAACGCGTATAGTATATTAAGAGTTTCATACAACATACAACAATATCTTACAATATCAAAGATGATTCAACAATTGTAAACGTAACGTGCAAAATAAAAAATAAAAGTTTAGCACTTGGTTGTTATTCACGTAAGAAAAATATAAATTGTTAGCACAATGAATGATGCTTTCAAAAATTAATCGAACGTAAAAAGAATTTAAGGGGGGGGGGGGAGATAAAATATGGATCGAACAAAGGGGTTAATGTTAAGAAAGATCCATTGATCGATTAATCGGCGCATTTAGAGAAACATTGGAATTACTTACCCTGACCTTATTACGTCTGGCCAGCATGGTTCTCAAGGCGTGCATGCTATCGCTTCTAGGAGGAGGCACAACCGGAACTTGATGGATCTCCGGCTGTTGCAGCCGTTGCCCGCCGAAACCTCTCGGCAAGGACATGCTTCTTTGGAACTGCACGTCGTCCAAGTCCGTCAACTGGACTGTGCTTTGAGCGTGAATCATCGGCGACTCTTCTATCACCTTTCCTAATTGAGCCTTCTAAAAATAAATTGATTGGGAATAGAGTGAAATAAAATTGAAACAACGTTGACCGTCGCTGCCGGGATACATTATTGAGTTTGCTAAAGTTCTAATATCTAAATAATAATAATAATAATGCTTCTAAATTCTAAAGAAAATTGATATCTTTATCTTTTAGTTTTACTTGTCAGGATTGAACATTTGTCTTTTAAATTTTTAAATGTTTTGGTATTTTTTAACATTTTTTGAAAAAAAGAAATGTCAAATCTATGATATCTATTAAAAAGATATCAAACATTCTTTCAGAATAGAATGGAGAAAGAGAGAGAAAGAGAAGATAAAGGTAGTGCACGAGACTCGAGGATATTACCTCGAACTTCTGAGAACCTCCTAAATCATCGTCGCACAATCTCTTAGCACCCCCGGGCGCCTGAAGCCCGTTCGTTAATGGAATTCCAATGTTTCCAGTTCTGTCTCCTCTATCTCTTTGCCGTCTTTCTGATTCCCGCTTCACTATTCGCACGGTCTTAATCTCTTGTTTCTCACGGTTGTGGATCAAGCCTTGAAAACACACAATTATAGTGAGTCACCAATCTATATTGTCGTAAAGCCCGATGATTGCGTTATTGATTTCGCTTACCGGTAAACTTGTTGTCCTCGTTCTGTCTGTAATTATCGTTCAGCAACGCTTCTTCGTTTAGGGGTGGCGGTGGTGGAGGTGGAATGTACTCTGGTGGAAGAATTACGCCATTTGTCAGATTCCCGTCTTGCTTGTTGTTCTCTGAAATTGTGCAAGTAACGTTGACAGGTTAATTAAATATGGGACATTTTTCATTGAAGGAAAAAATCAAAAAAATGAGGCATTAAAAAGCAGAGAGGTTAAATTAGAATTAACCGTTACGTGTTAGTCAAAATACCTAGTGAAAAGTCATTATTCATATATTCTTTAAATCCAATATTCATCGCCAAAACTTTTCTCACTGAATTCCATTCTCTGCTTCAACGCTCAATAAAAGTTCTGCTTTAAAAATTCACTCATTCGCCTAGAGTTTTTGAATTGAAAAAGACTGATTATTCCTTTTTTTCCCCAAAAATTGTATCACTTCTTCTCACCTTGAATTCTAGAATCTGTGTTTATATACAACGGAGCGACATTCGCTTGTATAAGACTTCCTTTCCCTTGCATCTGATCCTTGAGAAGCTGTTGCTTCAATTGATGCTGATGGATCTGTTCACGTAACTGAGGAGAGAGCGAAGAAATATGATTCTGGGGCGATTGAGGGTACGATTGCAGATTGGCTTGCTGCTGACGACTCGTGGGTGACGAGTCTTTGATCTGCGTCGGTGAACTGAAATGCGGATACGGTCCGCCGTTCTGCTTGCCACGAGGCGAGGAGGATAATGCAGGACTCGATGGTGAATCCAAACCGTGATCCAAAGTTATTCCGGAATCGAGATCGGTCTCCAACCAAGAGTTTTGCGTCCGCTTCTTCGGCTGGTGCACTTGAGGAGCTGCAAAATAATATGGGATAGAGAATTGTATTTGATTAATTATTTATAATATTATAGAAGAATTTTGATGAATTTGACACGATAATATAATTTATTTGAAGCAAAATTTGTACTAGAATTTGACACTTGTAATTGAGACTATCTCTAGTATAAAACTTGTCCATTTATAAAAAGTATTCAGTTATTTATTATATTTATATTTATCATCTAAATTTTCAATATTTAAAAAATAAAATTCATCTAGAATAAACATAGACATAATTTTGATATTATTATCAAATATAATTTTTTTTCAATTGTTCAAATGTTTTCCACTAGAACTCTCATTTTAATAGAATAAAATTTTCTTAATTTGTTAATTAAATTTAAAAGATAAAAGATAATAAAATTCTTTAATTTAGATACTAATTTAGACACTAGAATTGTATTTGATTAATTTTTTACAAAATTATAGAAGAATTTTGAATTTGATTCATTTGAAGCAAAATTTGTATTAAAATTTGACAACACTTGTAATTGAGAGGTCTCTTGTAATTAAGTATAAAACTTGCCATGTCCATTTTTGAAAAGTAATTAGATCAGTATTTATTGCAATCTGTTTTTCTGAATTTCAAGAATAACATCAGTATTTCCATCTAAATTTTTACTTTCAATATTTAAATATCAAAATTCATCTAGAGAATAAACACAGACATAGTTTTGGTTTTATTATCAAATATCATTTTCTTTCAAATGTTTTCCATTGAGATGCTCATTTTAATGAATTAATTCGTTTAATTCAATTTAAAAGATAAATATGATATTAAAATTCTTTAATTTAGACACTAGAATTGTATTTGATTATTTTTCTATAAAATTATAAAAAAATTTTGATGAAGTTGATATGACAATTTGTTTGAAGCAAAATGTACTAGGAATTTAACAATACTTATAATTGAGAAGTCTAATATAAAACTTGCCATGTCCATTTATAAAAAGTATTCAAATTTATTGTAACCTGTTTTTTTCTGATATTTCAAGAATAACATCAATATTTCTTTTTGTTACATTTTCATTTTCAATATTTAAAAACTAAAATTCATCTAAAGAATAGACAGAGACAGTTTTGATATTATTATCAAGTATCATTTTTCATCTTTCAATTGTTCAAATGTTTTCTTCCCACTAGGACGCTCATTCTAATGAATATCTCTTAATAATTCCGTTAATTAGATTTAAAAAGATAAACGCGATATTGAATTAAAATTCTTTAATTTAGACGCTATCCGGTTATATTTTTATTAGATTTAACGTTTAATCTTTGTCCGTGGCTGGGCAGCAAGAGCAAAGCTCACCAGAAGTAGGTTGCGGTCGGATCTGCTGCACCAAGTTATGAGACTTCTCCGTGAGCTGTCTAACTTGAATACTCAATTCCTTTCGTTGTCTCTGCAGATCACCGACCAATTGTTGAACCCGTCTCAATTCCGCTTCGAGGGGGCCAGTGGTTGCCGAAGTGTCCCTGGTCACGTTCCCCGCGTATCTTCTCGACGCTTGAAGCTTCTGTCGAAGCACAACCAGGTCCTGTTCCAATCTCGCATTCTCGGCCACCGTCTCTTCGAGTTTCTGAAAGAGAGAGACACGAGAGAGGGAGAAGATTATTCCTTGTTCTTGACGCGTGCCACTAATAGTTCGACAAGCTAAAGTCGACGATATGAGCAGAACGAAATTTATCTATTTCTGTGCTTTTGATTCATTTACCTGGAAGAATACCGGCTTTACCTGGAAACAATGAATGGGACGATTAAATCAATTTCTTTTTAACAACCGCACGATGCATGCTATTTCTCTACTTTCTATATATATTCTATATATATAGAATATATATATATATATATATATATATATTTATATATATATTGTTTCGACAAGAGGAGAAAATCCTCTTATTTTTCACTTTGGAAGAAATTCTTCATTCTTTTCGAAAAATGGAACGAAATTCGGACGAAAGAAAAGTTCTCGATTGAATTCGTCGTCGAATAGAAAATCCGCGCGAAATCGATTCAACTTTTATCCTGCGCCTCTTGTTCGAGTTCGAAAAGATTAAAACTCTAGAGGTAGAAAGGGAATTTTTTTTTTTAAAAACGCGGCTTTAGTTTAACCGGCCAATCAAAAGACTCCTTGAGAATGATTCAGATTCATCTTACCTTCGAGTTGTGCGCCAACAACACCCTCACTCTGCTCAGCTCTTTTTCCAGCAGAAGCTGTTGCTTCCTGTATCTCTCGGCCTCGGCCAAATTGCTCCTGCTTCCTTGCAGTTTGTGCCGGAGGCCGCCTAGAGCTTTTTCCAGGATCTCCTGCAAAACGGAAATCGAGAGGATGTTAATTCGTTGGAAAAAGTGAACGAACTTTTCGTAAATATTGGATAAAAATGATTCGTCGATGGTTAATTTTATATTATTTTCTCTTATATAGTTTAAAAATTGTATGACTTTATAACCTTCATAGAATTCAATTCACTGGAATTTATATTTATATTACATATTATGTATAACAAATAAGAAGTTTTCACAAATCGCATTCAATTTTACCATTTTTATGATCCTTTGAACGATATATTTCACCAAATTAAACAATTGCAAAGCAAAAACATAAGTTGATCCAATATTACGTGATCTTGCGCTATAATGTATCAATTCCAAGTACGAATACGTACACAACACTCGTCACGTATTGTGTTAATAATTCACGAGTGCGAAGAGAAAGAGCATTCTTTAAAAAAACAAAAAAAAAAAAAAAAAAAAAAAAAAAAAGAGATGAGCAGAGCTGGACGCGTTTTGGCATTTTCACAGATCGGCGGATCGCGTTACTCGCCTTGTCTTGCTGAAGACTGTGAAGTGTTCCGGATTCCTCCTGGAGCAACCGATCCAGTTTGTAGAGCTGCTGCACCTTGGCCTACGACACATAAGCGGCGCTGTGAGTTAACCTTGAAGCTTCCACCCGAGCGTGGAATGGATTCGCGTTTCAACCGGAATCTAGCGATTCCGCTAGAACGAGCGATGCTCGTTGTGTCGTAATCGTCATTGAAGAAAAAAAGAAAAAAGAAAAAATTGCGGTTTTTAATACAACGTCTCGTATTTCGACGCGTATTAATCATAATAACAACGTACAAAGCTGCACAAAGGATCTTTAAATCGTATTCGAGTTCGTAATTTTCCTAACCCACACGCGTCGTCTCCTTATTTATTTCGTTCTCGATTTTCCAGGTCGGTATTATGCACCGTTATGGAAGATTCCGCTAATTCGTATTTATCATGAGGACATTTTCTCGGTAGGTAAGGTAATTTGTAGGGAAGTGCACAAAAGTAGTATCTATTATGGTACAAAGGGAAAATAATTCTTGACATGTACACATATATGTATATCAAACGAAACGTGTTATTCTGTCTATGTTTCTTACTTCTTTTATAGCAACTTGGTAGACAATCTGCTTTTTTTTCCCATTTCCGTTACTCTCTGGAGAAAGAAATATTTTTTCAGACACATATTCTTCTTGACTTTCTTGCAAATAGGAGATTCGCATTTTTCGATTGCATTTTTAGTTTTAAAATTATTTTACATCTCGTTACTTAATCCTCGAGAAATTAACAGTATACAATGAGGTTATAGACGTGCCTATGGCATCGTCACACAATCGTTTTGGATTTGATTGCATTTCTTTCTTTTTTTATAATTATTTTTTCTTTTTTTTTGTACATATCAAAATATTGACGTTTCCCATTGGGAAAATGTCAACTTTTGATTCCACATTGAATATGTCAATCAACAATAGCTTTGAAATTTTATGACGTATATTCTAGAGGATACAATACACTTTAAACATTTTTACCAGTATTAACAAATTAACAATTTTAAATAAAATACATCACATAACACAATAAAAATATTACCAAATTACTAAATTTAAAAATTTCATAATATACTTTAGTAAGTAATTGTAGCTTACTTTAAAAAATTGTATGATATAACCTAACCTATTCTAGAGATACAATACACTTCAAACATTTTTACCAGTATCGATAAATTACTTTGAAATTTCATAGTGTTCAACGTCTAATAAATAAAAAATACTCTCAGCTTACCACAGATAATAAACCTATAATAAATTCGTAGACATTTCAAACTAAACTAAATTATCAAATCGTATCAGAACTCGTCAATTAGGATTGTTAAGCCTAACCATTTAAAATAACATTCGATGATCGATACCTGCAATTGTCCATGGTCGGGGCTCAATCGGTCCCAGTCCCTTCGCTCCTCGGCAAGCAAACGTTGCTCCTGCACCTTCTGATTGAATTCCAACCGATGATCCCTCGAATTGTCGTGCGCCAGATCGTGTCGTGAACCGGATACACTGTTGGTCCCATTGGCAGTGTTGCGATTGTACAGGGAGCCCAACTTCACCATATTGTCGACCAAATTCACCAGCGGTTTGCCTTTCTCGTACTTGATTTTAACGATAAAGTATATATATATATATATACATGCATATATATATATATATATATATATATATATACATATATACATAGTATATATAAATACATATATACATAATATATATACATATATATACATATATATATATACACAGGTTGCATTGAATTTCCAACTTCGATCAACTTGGCCAAGTTTCTTAATTAATCGGACTAATCCTCGAAAAACTTGCCACCGGAACTCGGACGGAATAATTAAGCAGGGGCCGTCGAAATAAATTTCGTTTCGTTTAATTCATTATCGCCACTCGTATCGTATCGATCTTTCGATTTTAACGACTCGTGCTTAAAAATATCTTGGGAAAAAAATTTTCGAGAGAAGCGACCCGTTTTTCGAGAGTAAAAATTTTCGAAATTGAAAGTTCGGAAAGTTTTTTTTCGTACCTGCTTCTCGAGATCCATCAGGTGTTTCTTCAGTTCGTCGAGCTTCTGAAGGTTCTCCAATCGTCGCGGTGTATCGAGTTCTGCCAATCTAGCCTGCGGGTCAACAAAAGATGGACGATTTAAAACAACATTTCCCATCTAACCAATCAGTTCTTTCTAATGGTGCTCCTCCTCTGCGAATTCTACACTCCTAGTTTCATCGGAAGACATTGAACAAAGTCGATACCCAGGAGAACGAAACGCGAAGAAACGAAACTTACCATTTTACCATTTTACCATTTTACCATTTTACCATTTTACCATTTTGCCATTTTACCATTTTACTTTCTACTAGTTAGAGATTTCTATCCCAATCACTTTTCACAAGTCGAGAAAATTCGAGGACCAGTTTTATACATGGAAAAATACGATAGAACGGAACGACAAGAATTGTCCCACAAGAAAGAAGAAACATTATCATCACCACGATAGAAATACCGAATCCAGATATAATAAAATTCGAGCCTGGCGACGATTAACCTCACGATCCTCGAGATTGGAGAACAACGTCGTACGCGCCTCAAATTCACCTTTCTAATCGAGATCGACGAGAAGAAAAAGAAAAAGGAAAAGGAAAAGGAAAAAAAAAAATGAGATAACACGATGAGGGGTGGTTCAAACTTTTAACACGCTCCTACAAGTGTCGAAAGTAACATTTGTGCATTCGATGGAACGATGGAGGGGAAAGGGAAAATTTTATTTGAAAAATAAAATTTTTTTATTTTATTCGAAAATTTTGAAACTCGAATTCTGGTCAACGCAAAGAAAAGAAGAAGGAATTGAAAAAATAGAGTTCCGTTCTAATTCTTCTTTTTTTAAATGTATCGATAAAATAGTATTTACAATTCGAATAAATTTTTTTTTTATATAAGCAATTTAAATTTGAGTCGAAACGAGGATAGAGAGAAAGAAAAAATGATCCATATGATGACGACGAGAGAGCGAGATAAAAGTCCTGTCTCTTGTTTGATTCAATATAATATGGACATTGGTATAATTCTGATTTCTATTTTTTTTTTCTTTTTTTTACATATTTGAAATGAACGTACGGAAACAAGAATCTTTCTTCTTGTTTAAATAAAAAACACCTGGTGTTGTATATTATTATTAATCGCATATTCAATTGAATGTAAATAAAAACCGATTGCTCGAATTAGAATTATAAAAATTACGTGAAAAATAGTTTCAGTTATATTATTATATTTGTACCTGTACAGATTGTTTCGGAAAAATACGTACGTATCGCCTCGAGGCAATCGAGTCGGGATAAAACGAGTTAGGTGAATGTGATCTTACGTAAAATGGGTTTAAAGTCGATTAGGTCGGTGTGTGTTAGATGAGAACGATAAATTGTGCAACTGGTCGAAACTACACGTTTCTTTTTTCACTCCATGTAAATTATTCGAAAACGATAAATTCGTAAATTTCGTTCGTAATATCCAAAATTTGTGGAAAATTTCTCTTTCAAAAAAAAAAAAAAGAAGAAAAAAAAAACGACATCGAAGAAATTTAGAATGGTAGAAATTTCGTTTGATCGATCAGGTATGATGAAAAAAAAAAAAAGAAGAAGAAAGAAAAAAAGAGAAGCATCATGCTCGAGAATGCGGCCGATCAAAGGACAAAGGTGGAATTCTTTTCAGAGGAGGAAAGTTCCTATTCTAATGACGTTCCTCTCCTCGAAACCGATGTCCTTGAAACCGGTTCTCCGCCGTGAACCGCGCGGCATTTTTCGCGCGGATAACAGGATTCTCGATCGCGACTATCTATCAACGTCCCCGTGAAAATATCGATCTTTCTTCATTTTTTCCTTCTTAAAACATCCACGAAATTTTCGAGACGAAACTCAGAAGGGCAGATGCGTGTTCGTGTTGATCGAAAATTGAATTTGTTGAAAACGATACGATTAAAGCGTAGTTCAAGATGGAGCTTATTTTTTTTTTATTTTTCAAATATCATTTTTAAGATGGAACGGAGCAAGAATTTCTACGAAACGAAAACTTACATTTGAAAGAAATCGGGTATCATTTTCACAAAAATCTATACCCCCTCCCCTCCCCCCTTTCTTCAAAAAAAAAGCTCCATCCGCTCGAACGACACTCGTCGACAATGCGAGAATTGCGCAACGAAAGAAAACGATGTAAAAAAATCGCAGATGCGAGTCGAAGAGGAGGGAAAGATTAGGTACTGGAGCAGCCTTCGTCATACACGTGGTCCCCTCGTTTAATTGGGCGAAACGGTGGTCTTTCTGAAAAATGTTCGGACCTGTGCCTCGATCTCCATCTGGCAGGTCTCCATCGCTTTGTAGATGGTGGCGTTCTGCCGGCGTAGCTGGATCAGCAGGAGCACCAACTCCTCGTGGGTCCTGCCGAGGAGTTCACCGGCGGAAACGCGAACCAGTCCGTGGGCTCCTTGCTGGTGCGCCAACTTGCACCCACCCTCTGCTCGCTGGTTGCTCTGTCGAGGCATGCAATCTTTCGTTAGGGATACGCGGGTGCGGGAAAAGAAACGAAAACTGGCTCTCTCCCCTCGCGGCGAACAATTCGGTGTGCGGAGAAAAAACGAGGAAAAAAACCTTGACGAAAAAATTGTAGCGTCGACTCGGCTCGCCTCGTTTCGAGGACCGATTCGATCGAGCTCTGAAATCAATACTTTTTCTATTCTATTGAAATCGAGTTTCATTTATTTTCAGCTCATTTCTAGCTTTGGTTAGGGATCGAGATTTTTTCCAAACCAAATTGTGTGTTCCATGACCATTCTTTTTATAATCGTAATTTGAGTAAATTTGCGATAAGGAAAATTTAAAAAAAAAATTGATGCGAAATTTAAATTAATATCGACGTAAACGAGCGTGAAAAATCATTGAAATGGAAAGTGAGAGCAACTGTCACGGCGCGCAGGTTGGGAACCACTGAGCTAGATTTATGTAAATATCGAAATATTTGATATCATGAAATGATTGTATGTTATTAGGCTTGACAAGTTTTTTTAAGCTCGAGTTGTTAAGCTTAACAATGATCATTGAAATGGAATGATTAGAAAATTGAAAATGACAGACGCGAGATGTACATGTGCGCGTATTGTAACGAATATAACGTGTGACGAAGGTTTGTTTTCTTTCTTTTTTTTCCACGACACGTTTTTTTATTAATCTTGACACCGAATTATTTCACCATAGATAAGACTGAAAAGCGAGAGAATGTTTCGGCGTTTGTACATGTTGATGCATGGTTAAGAAGCGTTTTCGGTGAATAATTGGCATGGGAAGAATGAAAAGAATGAAAAAAAGAGAAAAAAAGAGGCGTGAGAAAAAAAGTAAATCCGTTCCATTGATCGAATGCGGAAAATGGATGCAAGAAACAAAAATCGCACGAAAATTTGCTCAAACGTGTATTAAAGTAAATGATAAAGAAAACAGTGCTCAAATGATACTGAAACGAAGAACCTATATTATTAGCAAAACCTACGCTTAAAAAATCGACGTTGTTAAAAAAAAAAATCTACCAATTCATTCTACTAATACAATCTACTAGAAACGCTGCAGCATATGTATGCGTATATCCATCCACAATACACAATAACAATAAAGAATTCGCAATTCCTGCATTAATAAAATAACCTAATTTACCTATCGACAAGCCTAAATAATCGAAAAAGTTACAAATCCCGATAATATTCTCAACATAATTAACACTTAACCTTACTAACTTAACCTAAAACACGTTCGAAATTACTACGCACACAAAACCTCTTTACTACCCACTCAAAACAAACTTCAATAAACCTTTGATCTCTTTCTCTCTCTTTCTCTCTCTGTCTCTCATCTCCATCCAAATCTACCTGCAGAGAATTATTCTCGACTCGTCGATCCCGCGAACGATCTTCCTCGTACCTGTGTTCAAGTGGTGCTGGCCGCAGGTTCGGTGGAAACCATTCCTCTCTTTTCCATCGAACGAGATTCGAACAACGAAGCTCAAAAATGGGACGAAAGGAGGCGATATAGTGGAGAACGTCTCATATCGAGAGACGTTCTATTACCGTGAATAACCGTGGCACAATGGAGAGCGGCGAAGAGCGTCGCGAAGGTGGAAGGAAGACTTTGGAAGACTGGCGTGATGCCCGGCCTGATCGACTCGCCTGTTCACCGACTCCTACAGTACCCGGCATGCACCGTGGTTCCTTGCTCGGGCTTGTCGAGCTATCGTTTTGTATGTTTTGCCTTGAGATCTGGCTGGCTTCGCCTCGGCCTATGTTCCCTCGGTTAAGGCGGCCTTTGTAACTGGGATCTGATTATAATGTCCAGCTTAAATACCCTCTCTACAAGGAACGCTATTCAATTGATGAGAAAATTGCGTTGATCTTTTTTCTTTCTTTTTTTCTGGATTGGAAGTGTATGCCATAGAGGTTAGGAAAACGTAAATTAGAAATAATGAAAATCTGATGTTGATGAGAGATCATATGGATTATTTATACATGAAAAATTGATTAACTTTATGTTTGAAAACTTATGAATTTTAGATATATAATTGATTGATATTCCCTTTTTATAATTGGGATCTGATTACAAATACTCTTAAATACTTTTCTTATAAGAAAATTATATTATAATTTTTATTTAGTTTTATATTATAGTTTTAAATTATATTTAATTTTATATTATAGTTTTTTTCTTGGATTGAAAATGTATATAAAGATTATTAAAATGTAAATTAAAAATACTGAAAGAATGAAAGGATATATAGATAATTTAAAAGATAAATTGATCTAATTGCATTTTTTGAAAATTTTTCAATTTTTAGCATCAAGATGTATAATCGGTATTTTTCAGTAACTAAATGGTTATTAAAAAGACTTGATTATTTGATTTTTGAACAGCACATATGCGAATGCGTTTCTCTTGCGTTAAACTCTTTGAGCGATGCTGTTGTTTAAGGCTTGTTTCTTCACGGAACTTTTTCCTCTTTGTCGTTGGCTGATTCGACTTGTTCCGTTTGCTTGTTGGTTGCAAAGACAATAAACGGACACTGCTCGAAATAATTGGAAGATTGTGTTACGTTTGCCGGTCTAAAATAGTTCTGCTAAAATAATAGAAGCACAGAAATTGTTGCATTCCATCTCTCGTGGAGAAATGTAGTTACAAAATATTTTTTTGAATTCAATTGTTTGGTTCAAAAAATATAAAAGTATCCTAATAGTACGTAAATACAAATATTTTTTCATTTTGGAATTGTTCTAATGAAATCTAGATAAAAAAAAAAAAAAATATTAAACATATCTTTTAATTAAAATAATTATTTTTTTTTTAAATATTTTTTAAAAAGTTTCTAAAATTATCAAATATATTTTTCAGAGATTGATTATTATTAACCATTCTTATTTAATCCTTTTCTCTCCATAATTTCTTATTACATCTTTTATTTCGTGTATTTAACATTTTATTTTGAAGTACGCGAAAAGACATTTTTAAAATTTTCTATTTGTATGTTATGCGCACTGGAAACCATTTTCAGTGGCAACCGAGATTTTCGGATTCTTTCTTCAAGAGAAACTCGAAAAACTCCTCGACTTTCAAACTATCGGGATTAAGACCCTCCATAGTCTCGAAACTTTTAAGTTTCTGAGAATTCGGGAAGCTTTTAACGGTTCAAAGACGTAATGTCCTACCTGATATCGTCGTTTTCAAGTATCCTAGCTTTTCAAACGATCTTATTTCGACGAAACGGATATACTTTCGCGAGGGAAACTCGCGAAAACTTTCATCGTGAGTATATCCTTCCTTCCATCTTTATGGATAAGATATAAACATTGAGTATCCTATTTGTCGAATACTTGCCTATTTTTCCGTAATGATACAAATTATTATAATGAATTCAATGTTAATTAAAATGTTAATTAAATTATTATAATGTTCTTTTTTTTTATGGATTTTATCTTGTCCGGTTCAGCGAAATGATATTAAATATTCCAATAGTAAATTTTATTAAATTCGTCTTCATTGCCTAATTATGAAAAAAAAAAAAAATAATAATAAATGCAAAAAATGTAAAATCGAGTTTTTCTATATCTTTAGACAGTTGCTAAAATTTTGATGAAATTCTTGCAATGAAATATATTTAGTTAAAAAAAAAATTAACTTGTTACGAACATGTTCTTCAATAGAGATTAGAAACTCGATGTTTAAGTTGCGAATATTTGAAATATTCTTCTACATTGATATAGCATCAAAAATAACAAAAATTTCTATTCTTCAACGATTAAACATAATTAAGCTCACCCACAGCATCGATCGAGAATGGATCGAAACAAAGAAACTCTTCGGGTGAATGTTTAACGAACGATATAACGCTTGTACCAACATTCTATTCAAGGCGAGTTTCCATTGTGAAGGCAGCTTAAGGCCTGTCTGCAGTTGCCTGGCACGGTGCCCTTGCTGACCACTGCTGACCGTATGCAGGATCGACCCTGGCCCTTACTTCTCTTAATCCTCTTTTCTTCTCATCCTTCTCTCGTTTACCTCTTTCGTTTCTCCCTCTCCTTCCAACTTCTTCATCTTTTTCTTCTTTAACTTCCACTTCTTATCTTGTACTTCTCCTCTCGAGTTTTTCATCCTTCTTTTTCGTCCTCACTGGAGAACCTTTTCAACCACTATCTCTCTTAACGTATGTAGTAGGAGGACGACGTTTGTGTTATTTTCTCGTTGAATTCGCGTGTCCTGCAGCGTCCAAATAAAGAGACGGCTCGAGAAGGGAGGTTTGCTTGCTTTGCTTGCTTTCCGGTCTGTTTCCATTCGTATTCTCGAGTGCGAAATGGTGTCGTGGAATTTTTTCGATACGATTCGATAAAATGTGAAAAAAGAATTTCGGCTAATTCCAAGATTATATTCAATAATTTTTTAAGTATTCGATACGTTTAAATAATTAAGATTTGAGAGTAGATAATTGTGACGAACGAAAACACGATTTTATTGTTCAAATATTTGCGATAAAAGGACAGCTAACATCATTTGATTGGAATATTAAACGTCCTTTCAGAACGGAAGCCAAGAAAAGAAATTCGTGTTCAAGAAGGAATTGTGATAAAACGAGGACAAGTTATATAATATTATGCACATGTAACAATTGTAAAAAATTTGCTTGAATTGCGTCCCTTGTAAAGTAAATTTTTTATTCGAAAAAGTATAATTATATATATAAAAGTATATATTTGTATATGTGCGTAATAAAGTGCAGTGAAGTTTATAGAGTATTTTTGTGTACAAAAAAATCATGCTAAGAGAAGTAATTATATATGTTGTCAGAATCATGCTAAACATATATTAGGCATACTTGTTTTAAATATGTAAATTATTTTAAGTGAAAGAAAAATTATTTGTTTAAATAAAATATTTATCTTATTAGTGAAAATAATTAAATTTCGATTCAAACAATTTTAATTAATGAAATTATTTCAAATAACTAGACTAATTCCTTTTCTCCTTTATATTAAAATATCAAAGAATATCTTCTCATTATCATATAAAAATATCATTATCGTATTAACAGCGATAATTCGATATATAATTATACTGAATGAACATCGTTGTATTAATCTGTAACTGATCAAATCTCGAGTAGAAAATGCTATAATTCATTAAAAACATCTCAATATATTTTGATAAAAATATCTAAAATCTATTTTCACTTTTACCTTAAATCAAATTAAATCCAAAACATTTTTTACATAACATCGAATTATCAAACGATCGCTATTATCAGTATATCATCACAGAATTCGCAATAGTAAATTATATATATGTAGTTTGATATATACATATACGTTACGTTACATACAATTATGTTAGGTGAGCAATACAATATTAATTGCAACCGATCAAACTTCAATAGAGAATGATATAATTCATCGATCTCGATATAGCATCTCGATATATGTGTGAAAGATAAGAATATCCAAAATCCTTTTTCTCTTTTAATCTAAATCAAAGAGTCTAGAACACTCTTTTCTTTTTTTCTGCTCCACATTTGTTAGATATTTCAGTATTAATAATACGACAACGTCATTAAAAAATTCGAAATAATAAATATCGAGATTATCTCTGATAAATATATATACACTTATGCTAAGTGAACAACCGATTATTAATTGCAATGAAATCACTAGGAAAGAATGGCACACGTGTTCGTTATTATCGAACATGTACACGCATGCATAGTAAAAGATGCATCTCTCGATCGCGTATGATAATAAATTTCTGGAACAAGCAGGTTGCGCTAATGAAAATGCTTGGAAACTCGGCATCAAACAGACGCAGTTGAATCGTACTCTCTTCTCCTCGGACACCAGATTGGAAACATCGAATCCAACCAATGGCTGAATTCCTCGCGTAAAGGGGACCGTACGCGTGCATTCGTGAGTTTCAATGGCTTTCATCGGTTCCTTCGAGCATGCCGCTTGTCCTCTTCCATAATGGATATCATTCTCTCCATACTGTTCCCGGTTTCGAATGCTTTATACACATGTTGAACGAGTTGACTGCGTTCACAACTCAATACATTTGATTCGATGTTTTTCATCCAAGGATCAAATTGTCGACACGAGATACCGATACGAAAGAAAACCATTATATACTGACTTGTCGAACATTGTGAAAGTATATTCTAGAAATATAAACTATAGTGTCGGTGGTAACTTTAGAAGAATAGGATACTAGTGTAGCCCTCTAGTGATAATTTAACACAATTCACTTAGGGCTAATCGACATTGTATGTATTCTTTGAAAAATGATTTTGAAACTCGGGTTTACTGTGTGATCAATAGTTAATGGTACAGTTTTGATGAAGTTTAGTTGGATTTGTACTGTTTGAATTACAAAAGTTTCATTAGTTTTCCGTATCATTCCGTATGTTGTCTGTACGAATATCGAAAATATGGTTAATCTTAGACGTGACTTCTTGATCTTTAATAAATTGTGAAGAACACTTCGTTTACGAAACAATTTTTTATTTTTATTAAAATTGAAAGTTATTAAATATATTGAATCTATTTATATTTGAATTGAATGATTCGTAACTTTGGATCAACAACATGTTTATTCGATCAGATACGAAGTTTAACGGTCTAACAACTAATCGATCTACGTGTCTAAACAAACGTGAACTAACCAAAGTCGATAACTCGACAAACCACAGCCACGTGTAAAGTGAAACTTTAATACGATGACCGTAATATCGCCCGCTATAAACCGCAGTTCTAACGTTTCCACATTTTCCGCCTTAGTAGATAACCTATCATAATGCATAACTGAACAATTAATCTAAACGATCTATAACCAATATACAGAAACATCTATAACAATAAATACTAAACAATATATTATTCTCTCCATTGAACTGAAATCTTTTCTTAATATTTTCAAATATTTTCAGTTTCTACAATTAGACGTTAAAAACAAAATTACAAAACATTATTTTATACAAAATATAATAACATTATTTTATATTAGCAACATGTTTAGAATATATTAGCAAAGGATTCTAATGCAAGGTTAATTAAAATTCTACGCGATTTTGATCTAATCCTTTTCAAGCAACAGCAAGGTTTTTGCAACTAACCAATACCGAATCAGTGGAATAATCGACTAAACAAGGTTTCGATCGACTTATTCGGTGCGCAGCAATACAAAATTGAACGCGATAACGAGGGAACTCGTATGAGTTCGATCGTCTCGAACATTCTCGCGGTCACGAAAATCGGAAACGCGTTCGTAATTAATTCCATTCGTACATCGCTGCGAAATCGGCGGCTCACCCGAGGCAACGTTTTAATTAATTAGACTAATGGAATTTACATGCTGGAACGATAATGCGGACTACACACTCGCGAAAGGACAGAATCTTGGGACAAATCGTGTAACGTGCGAGCGTGTTTAGTTTGCTTGTCGCGTGACATTAATTGCATGTACATACGCGTGAAATGTGAAAAAATAGTGTAACGATCACAGAGAGGGAAAGGTAGAATGGAAACTAAGAGAATAGAAAAGAGTGTGAGAAAAAAGCAAGTGATCAGCAGAAGCTGTGTATCGTTATGTTGGATTCCTTTTTCTTTCCATGCTTCGCCATGCCAATCAACTCGAAGATTCCGTTTGCGATTAATTAATTTTTCGCTCACCCTTTTGTGCAGCAACTCATTGTACTCCCATACGCGTTGATTCTGCCTGATAGCCGTGCCTCCACCACGATCCACTTCTCTGCCGATTGGGCTCACCATTTTCCTTTCAACTGTAAAATATATTGCGAAAATAAGAATAACATTTAAGAAGTGTTTTTTATATGAGATGTGTCTTGAAGCAAATGATAGATTTAAAATCATTTAATGGAATTATTTAAATCATGTCATGCGTGGAGGTTAGAAAATGCTTACAAGTAGAGGTTAGAAACAATTTCAAATCGTTTTATATCTGTCGCTTTGTTGTAGAGTGGCATAAAGGAGTGGACATTTTTGGAATGAAGGAATTTTTTTTCATTAGATAAATTAAAGAAAATTAAATTTTCTTTGGTATCGTCGAATTCTATTATGCACAGGTATTTTTTTTCGAATTTAAATATTTCATTCTTAGATCTTTCCAATAGATATCACCAGAAGATTTTTAAAATAAAATAAATTTTTAATTTTGAATATATAAAGAAAGTTAAATAATATTTTATTTTCAGATTTTTTATTAAATTCAAATTTTCGATACATATTTTTCTATGGAGTAGCAGCGATATTTATCTCAAAGTTCACGATATTTAAAATTTCTTATAAAAGATATATTTTATATTACGGGCATATGTGAATATGACAGAAGTATCGATGATAAGAGATTTCCTTTAATCGTAAGTGAAACCTGCTAGACAGAAATATAGAAAGCGGCATTTATATGCATAGTGACAAAAATTCAATACGAGGCAAATATTGGCTCGATATCACTTAACCGCTATTCGCATTTGAGCATTGACCATTTTCACTAATGTTTGCTCGATAAATTATTCAGTTATACATGATACTGCATTAAGTATAACTAACATACTATATACGTACATATACATTTATATGCATTAATATAAAATTTCAACAGAAAAGTCGTAATACGATATTATAATATTTATTACGTCAATTTAAAAAATTTCTCAGAGCTTATGAATAAAACCAGATAATTAAATCTCCAATTTTTCTCATCGCAAATGACAGAAACGAAACAATTATTATTAATAAACCAATTTAACCAAAGATTAAACTTATTTCTTACGAGACACGTACAACGATAGTCCCGTTCTACCCATTTCTCTAATTCTCTGATATCCTTTAGCATCGAAAGAGGTTAGCGGTTTGCCCCAATGTACGTGGGATTTCTATTATTCCTCGTGTCGCTTTGTGCGCCTAGTCTTTCCCCGCGGATATCTGAATAATTAACCCCACAGCGGACTTCCACCCTTCTTCTCTTTTCGAGAGAGTTCACCCTCTTCTGATATTAATTCCTCGAGTTCGGATTCAATTTGTGTGATTACCTTCTTTCGTCGTGCTTGCTTTTTATCCTCGTTCGAACAAAGATCGAGGACGCGAGCTTTCCTAAGAATTTTCGGGAAAGGGAATTTGAAATGTAATTTAATTCCAAACGATATTCGTGTTGCGACACGAATGGTGGGGTCGGGGTGAGTAAATTTAGAGAGACTGAATGAACTTTACGCGAATGTTTGGGACGAAGATTCAATAGTTATTTGTGTTCGAATTAAGTCGAGGAAACGTATTAAGATGGAAATGTGGATGATAGTTTGAAGAAGGATTAAGATTTTATTGACAGATATAAGTACGAGTTATTTAATCAAGATTTAGAGTTTGAATATTTTCCTAATTTTTAACTATATTAAATTATAACTATATTAAATAAACTATAATATTATTTAAACTATATTTGTGTTATTTTCAAATTCTTTTGTAAATTATCTCTATTTATAGCGTAGATATGTAGGATATATCTTCTTACTTGGACTGTGAACTCGTATGTCGCTGTCACTAGGGCTGGAGACTCGGTGGTCATTCATGGAAACGACCCTTAACGCCCCGGCCGGACTCATCAATCGTTGAGTTGCGTGTCCGCCCGGAGATGTTAACCTTATATCCTTTCCATCGTTGTTGGTGTTGTTCAACCTACAAAGTTTCGATATTAAGCGGATAGAATATTTTACCTCGTTCATTTTCTTCCTCCATTATTAATTAAATCTAAAATTTCTTGCTTAGTTATTACAGAGAGATTTTCTTTCGATTTTTATCATATTTCGTTTATAATTCACTTTAACGTTGTACGGGTATATTTTATATTGTGAAAAGTAATCGTAGCTGGATAAAACGATTAATCATTGAATATAATGGAATATAATGGAACAAAAGTACCGGAAGAGATAAAACGTTAAGAATGGGATTAAAGAAATTTATTCCCAGTTAAATTACTTAATTAATAACTGTCACAATTCGAAACATTTTTCGATATTCAATTGGGAAACGTATATAACTGACTCTTTTTTTTATCGATATTATAATTATAGCGTTATTATTATAATTGATACGAAAGAAGTAAGGAGAGATTCGATCGTTCGAAATTGAGAGATATCTATTAATAAACTTGACGACAATGAGTCGAAAATTTCCTCCCCCCTTCCTCATTTCAATTTCTATACCCTGTAAATGTTCTTTGGACAGAACAGTTTTTATCATGGAGGAACACGATCGAAGTGGAATTGCTGACGACGTTCGAAAGCATACGCTAGTTTCGAGTCCTCTACGTATCCAAGGTGTGAAACAGCCGGGGAAAATGTGTCACCGAGGGAATTCCAATGCCGACGCGACGCTTCTCGCCAGAGAATGCTCTCGAATTCGTCCATGGTAAGCAGTTTCTCGCATTGGAATTTTCAAACGTGTGCGCGAAAATTGTTTCAAAAAGTCCTTTGGCAACGTGACTTTTTAAGAAAGAAATTTTTAATTTTCATAGCTCGTGTGCATTTTTGTTAAAGATTCATTGCATCAGAATATCGAATAGCTCAAGAAACATTTTTTCTCGAAGCTACAATTATTGGCCATTAAACACTAATAAATATTAAATATTTAAAAAATGAAATGAAAATTCCATATATCAGACTGAAAGTGTATATATTCTCGATTAATCTAATTTTTTCTTATTCGTTGAAAAACAGTTTTGGGACTCCGTTCTTCACATTTTTTTTTTTCTTTTCGGCACTCTTTTTATCTTATAGAGAAAAGGAACACTTACATCGTAGATCCGGTTCCAATGTCACCGTTGCTGGCGACTCGTAATAGCTGCGAATTGGCCATGTCGTTTTCCGATTGTCTGACCGATTGAGGGGTGGATTGGTGAAGGGGCAGGGGCTGCCTGTGCGTGGCATTGCTCCTCGGCAATGGAAGGGTGGACACCGTAGCCGGGGGTTGAGTTTGCGTTCTTTGAGCCAGTTGTGAAGTGCTGACAGCTCTCGGCGGAAGTGGATCCCTCCCTATCACCGATCCAGATCCGGACGCTGCGAATAAAACATTCCTCGTCATGAAACACTGCCCTCCTCTTCGACGTGCATCACGAGAATGAATTTTCAATGTTTATTTATCGAGATTGGAAAAAAAGGGGGGGGGGAAGAGCATCCCATCAATATTTGCGCGAATGTGTTCTTTTTTTTTTTTTGTGAAAAAGTTAAACAAATTTTCAGCGAAATATCGAATGTTTTAAATAGAAAATGTGATTTAATTATTTTATTATATATTTTGAGAGTCAAAATTACAGTTAAGAGAAATTAAGTTAAATTAAGATATTCGGTGATTTTCACAGGATGACGCATATTTTTTCCTAATATTTGAATGTTTAATTCATTTAAATGCTTCATATATAAAAATATCCTCCATCTGCTGTGCGAATGTTAAGAGAAATTAAATTAAAGTTGAAACGATATTCGGTGATTTTCAACGTATATTTTTCCCAATATTTAAGTCACTTAATGTTACTTCATAGAAAATATCCTCCATCTGCTGAGAATCAGAGTTGAAAGAGTATTCGTTTGCAAGGTTAAAGTACCGCGACATATTGAATATTAAAGGGATACAAGTTTTAATTAAATATTTCTCATGTATATATATATATATATATATATATATATATATACACAATATTCAAAGCTAATAATAAATACGGTTCCGCTTGAGAAATGTTGAGAAACGGCATAACCACGTACAATAACGCTTTCGATATTTACGATCAAAATGGCACGCCGCGTCCGCAGCAGCTAATCTTTATTTCTTGGAAAAAGCAATGCAATCGCGGGACTTTCACCTTAGGAATTTCCTGCCCGCACTTTACACTCATCGCGCCTTTAGTTATTTCGTGCTGTGGTTAGGGAAACATTCATCCACACAATACAACTGCAACGTTAATATTCATATAAGTTCATGGGAATATCGATTTGGAAATAAGCAATGCGATTTCTCTCACCACTTTGTTGGAAGTTTGTAAAAGTGTTGATACGTCAGAAAAAAAAAAAATAGAAATTTTCTTTTCACTGCTCTTTTTAAGATTTTTAAAAAAAGTATTTGATTTTTTTTAAATTCACCATACAAAACAATTAATCGAATATGTGAATAAAAATGAAAAATAAATTCGATATTTTTTCTTTAATATTCGAATTATTCTTGCAATTGATAAGTTCAAATTAAATTTCAAAATTCCATCTAAACGAAACCAAAAGCGGCCAATTAAGATCGAGAAGAACGATTTATCGAGTTTATTAAATGGCAATTTGGCAAGGATTGACAAACGGGAGCACTCGACCTGTTTCTTTTCGAAATGAATTCCAGATCACGTTTGTAAGTTCGATTAGTAGTATAATCGAAAGGATAAGCCGGACTCTCTATTTTCGACGATTTTGCAAAGCAAATGATTCAGTGATTAGATAAATTGCATTTGTGCGAGCACAAAGAACCGCATTGCATCGATTAATTATGGGATTTGAACTGTGGATTTTGTATTTGCGATGTTCGATATAATTAAAGATCAAAGTCTTAATATATATATATTAAGATAATCGATAAATAATTTTTATTTAAAAAAAAAAAAATTATTAGAATTACAGAAATGAATGTTCTGTAGATTTGAAAGATAGTAGATTTATTCTACGAGTACTCGTGACGCATAGATTAAAATTGGTGAGTAATACTCGGGAGTACATAAAAGAGTAGATTTAAAATTTAGAGGATATTCTTCTCTTTGTATTCGAGATAAATTCAATTAACTCAAGGACAGAACACGTCATTGTCACATTATTCTTCGTAAAATCAATTATTGTATACACTGACACAATATATCACGCATCGCCAAGCGATTGTTTCTCTGCGAATGTGGCAGAACGACTGAAAAGGAAGAAATTTGGAAAAAGTTAGTTGTACGGTAAAATTTCGCATTTTACATTTTTCATCTATTAATTTCCAGTCGAAATCAATATCAATATCTGTACGAGAAAATGTAGAAAATTCAAGGGATAAAAAAAAAAAAAAAGAAGGAAAAATATGTCACCGTTTCATTATTGAAATTCGAGCCGGGTCCTCGATCGAATTTGAAATTCCGAAGCGGTATGGAGGATGCGACGACGCGGGCCAAAGTAATTGAATCCAGCCCGCTATTTTTACGAACAACGGGCGTCTGTTAACGCGAACGATGCGGAGAATTTCCCGTGAAAATGCGACGAACATGAGGACATCTATCGGGAGAAAAATTGGAACGCGAAAAATTTTCAACGAACTACTACTTTCGTCCCGTTTTCGTGTTAATAATCGATCGAGATATGCGACGAATTAATTGCGATGCTTGATTCGTCAAGGTTTCAAAAAGGAATTATATCGTGGGATAAATAGGACGTCGTTCGGTGATAAAGCTAAATTTACAATTAGAACGACCTTTCCTATATAACGTAATTTGAATTAGTGTCACGTCGGTTTTAGGTTAGGTTACCTTGAGTTGCATTTATTCGCACGGTAAAACGAGCATCCGGTTTTACGAGGATTAAACGATTATTTTCGTCGAGGATACGTAGTTGATAGCAATAAGTGGCGCGAGAAAACGCAAATAAACGATATTCATTGGTATTCGTCGAACTATTAAATAATTTCCCATAAATTCAATATTGTTTCAATATTCCACTGTGTAATATTCTCGTTGCTTATATATGAATTATATGAACCAGAATATCATTCGTTACCATTCGATTTAACTCTACTTCGTTACTATGAATGACTATAATCGCTCTACATAAAATGCCTGACGTACTACGATCGCTCATAGTTGCTCTGCATAAGATATAGATGCGTATTGTACATACGACGAACGATTGGAGTTTATTATACATCGAGTATCTTTCTTTTATCATTTTTCACGTAATATCATTATTAACAGTTCTTATTATTATACAATTATATTTTCAAAGTATAATTAAATATGAGTGCGTTTAAAAGTTATAAATATCCTGTTTTAGGGATATTTTTTTTTCAATAAACAAAACACTCGGATTGCAGTGAGGCGTAAATTCGGCCGCTGACGATCTTTCTCGAGCACTGTCCATATTTTTGGCGACGGAGAAATCGCCCGTAACAAAAGGATTAAAATTCGATTCGAAGAAATAAAGTAATAAAATTTTTTCTCGCCTCTACCGATAAATCTACAAATTTACAAAAAATTCTTCTCTCTCTCTCTCTCTCTCTCTCTATCACCTATCCTGTAATGTTCCATGAATTCCATGGATTTTCGGCCGATCTCGGGGGGTATCCTAGGAGAGCGTGGAACCGCGCCGAAATTCCGAAACGTCGCGCAACTTCGAGAGGGGAAAGGAGAGGCGGAGCGCGCGTGTCGCGGCATGCGGAACGCGCGTAAAGAGGAGTTTCGAGCGTTGGAGGGCGTAATTGAATCTCACGGTGGCGGGCTGTTAGCGGCGACGCGGGGGCCATAATGAGCAGCCGGATGTTTTGCGGACATGGGAACGGCGTGGAACGAAATAGAACGGAACTGGTGGTGGCCGGCCGGGAGGGGTATTACCGCAGGAACCGCCTCGTTTCAACGGAACAGACCGAGGCTGGAGACACGCGGGAAGGGACGATTTATCACGTGCAATTAGCCTCAGCCTCTGTGGAACCAGGCCATCCTGGTGCGCGTACGCTTATGTAAGAAATACGAGTCGCCTGCTGCGAGGCGAAAATGATCCGTCTTTGTAGTTGGACAGGATCATATTTTCCTTCATTTCTATCTCTGTGGTTTTATTTCAATGTTAGGAAGCGGTTCAATCATTGTTAGATGGCCATTGATTGAATTTTAAACCTAGAAATGATAGATTCTTTAATTAGCGTGATTTTTTTTTTTAGTTGAAAAATTAAGAGAGACGAGTAATTTAGGAAATAATTATTCTTTTGTTGTTATTGAAATTATTAAGTATTTTAATATGAGATGAAAATATAAATGGAATAAATATTATATTTGTCGTTAATATCGAATTAGAATATAAAATAAATTTTTTTTTTAACAAGAATTGAGAAAAAGGAATAATGAAAGTTTAAATAGAGATTTAATTTTTATGGATAAGTAGTAAATGGCTGTGATGAATCATGCAAAAAAATATTTTTGGTGACGAATATAAAGATTCCACTTTATATAGATTTTTATAATCAATTTCTTTTCATAATCAACAAATTTTTCTAGTGCAAATAATCTTTTGAAGTTCGATTTAAATGCTTATAAATATATATTTGGCATATTTCATTTTTGAGTGATATAATTATCCTTATTTATAATGAAGAGATTTGTAAATAGTATTATTTCATATTTTATTTTCTATTCGTCACATATTTCTTTCAATTGGTATAAATATGAATATTTAATACAAACGTGTATCGAAAAGCTTTTTTCTTTCAACTGACTATTGCGTTAAAACAAATTGTATCTCGAAGAAAATACTATTTAGGGAAGAAAACAGAAGAAATCGGGATAAATCTGAAGCAGGACAAAAGGATGAATCAACAACTTTCTATCGACCACACCGAAGATACACACTTAAAAAACTCAATTTCCTCGGTTGTCCCTAAGAAATCATATTAAAGCTTCACTTTAAGCTATTGTTCTCCACTTCAACCTATCGTCCTCCACTTCAGACGGCGCTCGAGTAGAAAATTTCATCCCTTGTTTTGTGAACGAGGAAAAAAAAGATGGAAAAAGAAATACAGTCGAACCTCCATAAGCCTCTAATTTTCTACACTTCCTTCTGCTCTGAAAATTTTTACGCACTAAATAAATTTACTTAAGAACTTCCTTCATTAAAATACATCTTATAGTGATCTATCTTTGCAATTCAAATTTAAAGTATATTGATTCTTACAAGATAAAGCAAATATGAAAATTGATATGCAAAAATGTCAATTGAAACGTATATTTATATATTATATATATAAATTATATATATTAATATTTAATATATTTTATTATATTTATATATAAATATATTTTATATTTAATATATATTATATTTTATATATTATATATATAAATTGTGTGTGATGAAGATAGATAGTTTTATCTGATACAAAATTAAATTGCATATAACTCAATAATTAAATTTCAATCAATTTTTATATTTGTTTTGACATCTAGAATCAACATCTTTCAAAGATCTCTCACAAATAAAGTGACTTTACCTTAAATGAATTTAATCCATAATCGATGCACGATGATGTTTATTTCCTTTTAGAATCCTTTAAAAGAAAATTCTTCTTGTCAGATGCATCGAAACGGAATACATTAAATAGCAAAATTGATCGCGAACGGTTCCTCGACATTCTTTCTCGCGATGGAATGCGTGACAGTGCATTAAAGATGACTACAATTTGCCGCTGTCCATTCTCAAACGATTCTCTTTCCTTTTTTTCTTTTTTTTTTTTTTTTTTTTTTTTTTTAAGCTTCGATGCATTTCTCGCATTCACGTAGCAGCTTTGACGACCTTTCGTTCCGATTTTGTCCGTGAAACGTTGACGTTGATGAACTGATTGATCAAGATAGGTTTGGAACGCGTGCTCTGCTTTCAAACGAAGTTTCTGTTTAGAAAGTTTCTTTAGATGCCTTGGAAAAAAATATTTCTTTTTTGAAAATTGCTGTGCATGTTTAAGAAAGTTGATGAAAAAGTTGATACTGAAGTTTCTCTTCTTAATATGCATTTTTTTGAATATCTGTGAAATATATAAATATGATTTATTATATTGTGAAAAAAAAAATACAAGGTAAATAGCGTGATAGAAAAATTGAAATAACCCAAGTTTGAGAAAATTTTTATCACTTAAAACAAAGATCGTTAAAAGAACGACTTTGGGAACTGGTGCTTTTAGCACGAAATAGAACTTAGAACCAAAGTTGGGAAGGAGTTAAAGTAATTAAACGTGTTCAAAACTCCGTGTACAACAATGCATTAATTCCATTTCGCACCTTTTTCAATTACACGGGTGAAAAATCTCGGCGAAATGCATAGCCATCGCTAACAAATTGTTCGACGCGAAAAAAATAAAATAAACCTGGATAAAATGTAAATCTTCGTCTGGATTACTTTTTATATCGAAATTGATTAAACGAAATGCGGATCTCTCGATTTATTCAATCCATATTTCCGAATCGTTGCTTTGCCATGACTTCTAAATTGCTTCATGTTGTTCAATTCTGTTTATCCATACCTTTATCAATGCAATAATTTTCTCATTAATTATTTTTTCACTCTATGAATTATTATATTTAAAGCATAATTTATTGCTCGATATAATAAATTACATTAATTTTACCTGCGTGTTTCATCAATTCCAAATATTCATCTCGATGTTATCAGATCAGATTCAAGAATCATTTTATAATGAAACGAGGAAGCGGCGATTCACGATGACGAAAAGTTAACATGTTATACTTATTAGAAATTACACGCGCGAATCGCGATGTAGTCCAAAGGTATCTGAAAAAATGTGTTCGGTGCATTACAAACAGGAAGAGCCGATTGCGCCAAAGATTTACGTCGATCGCAGCTGTCGCTTTTGGAATTCGGTCGAAATATCAGAATGGTGACATAGCATCGCGGATGTTCGCGATTTACATGGATTTATCTGAAACTGCAGCTTGACAGTGTACAAGAAGCGGACGTTTTTTCTTTACTTTTTATTTTTGCATTTGTAAATATAAATCATGACACGTGTTCCAAATTATAAAATTTCGATGTCCGTGCAATTACTGAAATATAATTATTATAATTTTATAATTTGTTATTTTTCATATCAATTTTCTATATTTGATTTAATTAAAAAAACATTGCAGGATGAAAGCAAATTTGTTTTTTTTTTCTTCAACTTTTATGAAATTGTACGACAAATATAAATTAAAATTAAAACGCATTATTATAAATAATTTGATTTTGATAGATACGCAATATATTTATGTATATGAATCATAACCTTAAATCATAATTTCAAATTTTCTTTTTTTAATTAAATTTATTATAATGAATTTTATAATTCACGTCAACTTTATCCGGATTTATTTGTCATATTTTTGATAAATAATTCATATCTCAAAATGTACTTAATCAATTATTAACAACCTGTTATTATTACATCAAAAAGTTAGCAATTTCATCGAACATTGTTTTAGTAATTAATAGACTTCTGTAAAATCGAATAATACTTTCAGATTTTTCTCTTCATTCTAATCGGATCGGAATTTCTTGGACTGAAATATAAATACAGAGCATAGAGAAATGTTCGTGCACTAATTTCCATTCAATTACATTTGGTGTTGAATAATAATTGGGAAAGAATTAATCTCCTTGCTATTTTATATGAAACTTTCGTCGACATTTTCGTTTCTTAATTTAATTTATTTTTTTGCAATAATGATATGGAATAATTTTAAAATTGGAGAAATGTATGTCATGAGAATATTTTTAAAAATGTCAAAATTTTGAATTAATCATACGAATTAAGATGGTTAAGTTCAAATGAGTTCAAATATAAACTAATATTGATGATTAATGTTTGTCAAATTATAAAATTGCTATTTTTCTATCTAAATATATTCGATTTTAAGAAAATTTTTATTTTTATTAATATTTTCAATAGATATAAACACGTTGTCCCATAAAATATACCAATTAATATTTTCTTCAGATTTCACTTTTTATAAATGATATGCACTTTTTATTAATTCTTTTTCTGAATTAAATATCAATGAAATTATAAAATTAATTGAAACTAAATCATACAGGTTATTAATTCATCGAAACCTACCATGTTTAATATTTAATATTTCTATTGACATATCGATATTGTATGATCACCAAAAATATCCCTTTGCATAAATGTAAAATTCCCCAGGCGGAACTAGAATGAAGTCATGCACAGATCGACATAACGGCGTCGTTTCTATGACACCTTGATCTTTTCTGCGCTAGTGCCAAGTGGAGCGTCTATATTTACCGACACACGCGAGCACGCGCGCGCCCTAGCAAGTTTCTGCACGCTACTGGATAATGTTGGTGGATTAAATAAACCGTCGGATTAAATAGCATCGCTGCATTTCGCTCTTTCGTGGCACGAGGACTGTCCGGCAAATAGGTCGACCACGGGCATTCAATCTTGGAAGAACGAACGGATAGAAGTGGTACCGTATCGTCGACCATTTTTCTTTCGGTCAACGGACACCCATTTTATATTTAGAACGAGTATGGTCGCGACGGTAACTTTTCGTTATACCGGTTGTTTTGTCTGAAATTCGCGTGACGCAAGCGCATTATTCGCGCGTGTTTCTACCATTCCTGCATCGACTGAGCGATAACTCGATAATATTTCGTTGCGACTTCGTTGCCACTGGGATATTACTGAAAAATTGATCGATAAAAAGAGAAATTTACGGGTACCATTATTTTTTTTTTTTTCAATTATTGTCTTCGTTATCTTGATACATTACTTTTAATTCGAAAATTGTGTTAATACAGTGCACTTAAATGCACGACATTTCTTTATATTGCGATGAAAAACACTGTTTCCATGTAACGTGTTAAATTAGGTTAAGTATTTTGATCTTCTTGTCCTTTTCTTAAAAAACATAAGATATCTATTTTCTTATTTTTTTCTTTCTTTGTTTCAAACAGACATGTTTTTCTCTTAAACATAATGTTTATCAATATGGAAAATTAATGCCATTACTGATGATTTATTGCCATGTCTGGATCAAAAATATATGATCTGTAATCCATTGGTATGTCATATCGATTATTCTGTTTTAAAACTTAATTGAATAATATTTAGATATTGAATAGTAGATTGAATAATATTTTTATTTATCAATTTAACGAGCAATTGTATTGTATATTATACATTACATTGAAAGTATTATTCAAACACAATACGTCACAGTTTTCATTGCAGAAAAATAAATTTTTTAAAAAATATGTGTTAAATGTTCATATGAATTTAAATTATGCTCGTTGCATTGTAATTCTGTCATATTCACGCATACAAAATTTTACTTTGTTGTATACTGGATTGTATCATTATTATCTGAAACGACAGAATTCTCTTGCAAACATGTTTTACTTTGTCTGTTTCAAAGCAGGCAAATATCTACACAAATAGAATTTCGACCAGCAAAAGGATGTGATGTAGTAAGAGAGGTTATAGCTATGGATTGTTCACCCCATAATTCTGACCGCTATAGAGCTTATGGTGGTTGTTGCGACGTCGGAAATGGCGTCGAGCAGACATCTAAGGGAATCAGAGTTGTTATTGGAAACGTTGTCACGGGGATGCTGTCCCTCGTGTGATCAAAATTCTATTTGAGATGTTTCTGGGGATGTCTCCGAGGTCATCACGAGTCTCGTCAATTTTGCTTTGCCATTACTTTGATGTCACGGTTGTTAGAAATTTGCATTAAACTAGTTAATTATTAAATTAAACTTAGCTAATTAAATTCGCATCATATTTGATGTATACATGATACTAACGAACAAAATAGGTTCTTCTAACATCAAGATATAAGATATCATGTTCTGTTTTAGACATAACTTTATATAATTTCCATTTTTAAATAAGAAATTAATTATCGTGAAAATAACTCTCATATTTGCAACATTTCAATAACTTTATCTAATTTAATTTAATAATAACCCAATAGCCAAATAAATTTTAAATATAACGCATAACTTTTGAACAATAATAATTGGATGAAAACTCGTAATTTCGAGAATCTCTTTCACAAGAAAAATTCGGGAAAGTAAATTAATTGTCGTGGAAGAATACAACGGTTCGATGAAAGGCAGTGAGAAGGTGGGACGAGAGAGTGGAAAAGGAAGAAGGGAAGAATAGAAATTGATCGAGGCAGCTCGAACAGACCTGCAAACAGACTTCCATAGTCATTTGTATCGTTGCTCGACCTGTTGCTGTTCAAACGACCGAACTGTTGATTTTTCTTTTTCTAGGATGCTCCGCACACTTCCATCCTCCGCACTCCTCGCTTGAGGGCTTTTTTATTACAAGCTGGATTGTAAAAAAAACCACGGAGCCACGGTTGCGGCCAATCGTAATAAATATTTTACGTTCTCGCAATCGTTTTACTGCATTGGGATATCCTGAACGCGGTAAACCACCCGCGGGATTTCGGCCTTATTCCTTTTGCCCTGCAATCGGGCATCCCTTTCGAAGAATGAGCGATATCGAGAATCTTTTATGTTATCTCGTACTCTCGCTCAAATAGGTAATAACATAACCGGTCGATATTCGTTTATCATATTCGTTGTAGAAAACCATTTTTTCTTCGTTTCCTAAGAATTTACGATTTACAAAATGTAAATTTAGATGAAGAAAGATTGGATTTTGGATATTGGTGATATCCAAAATAATTGTTTCGTATAAATTATTAAATAGATTTAATTTAATTTTTAGTTCAAATTATTATCGATTTCTTTCTCTTTTTTCCAGATATCTTCGAGGAACTTTCTGATCGTCCAAAAAAAAAAAAAAAAAATTGCAAGACGTCACTCGATTTGCTAACATTTAAATTTAGAATTCAGGTTTTCGTGGCCGTAAATAAATAAAGATTCGGTATTTTTTTATACCGGTCTTCATAAATCTCGTAAATTGTCGAAGCATTTATGTCGCCATTTCTGCGTCATCTTGCAGGTAAAAATAAACCATCGAACGCTAAGATCGTGAAAAATTTAACCTTCCTTTATTCTCGAGACGCCGATCGTTCAAGATAGAATGTTGCAACCGATCTCTGGTATCGTTGCAAATTACGTGATACAAGTTTCAATGGATTTAGGAATTCAATCGTTACACCAGATCGTGAGTAAATTTAAACAAGTCAAGTAAGTAAATCTCCTTGGAAACTTTACAGAAACTTTTTTCCTTTTTCAGAATAAATGTACCTGTATGTGTTAATAACACGAACATTTCATTAAATTGTAACTATACAAAGAATATATTAAAAATGTGTAAAATTTCATGATAGAAAGGACTGATTCAATAATATGATTATTGCTTCATGAATAAAATTGAATAAAAATCAAATACCTTTTTGACTGAAACATAAATACATGGTGTATTTTAATGAAGAAAAGGAAAAGCTATATTATATATACTTAACACATTTTATTATTCTATATTTTCCAGTGTTATATATATATATATTGAAATTATTCTAAGTAAAGAAAAAAAAAAATTTAAAAAATCTGAATTAAATATACATATACAGATAATATCAAATAATATATATTATATACAGATAAAAAATCCTTTGTAAAATAAAATATATATACATTCTATTACTCTATATTTTCTAGTGTTATATATGTATATATATTGAAATTATTCTAAGTAAAGAAAAAAAAAATTTTATAAATCTGAATTAAATATACATATATATACAGATAAAAAATAATCCTTTGTAAAATAAAATATATACATGTAACAGATTCTATTACTCTATATTTTCCAGTGTTATAAATATATTACACTATTATATATAAAAATTTAAAAAATCTGAATTGAATATATATATAATATACAGATAAAAAATCCTTTGTAAAATAAAATATCACGCTACTTCCATAACGTGAAGAATTTCTTCAACTTTTAAAATTTTTTTTTCTTTCTTTACTTAGAATAATTTCAATCGAAATAATACGTTTCCTGAAGTTAATATGTCATAATATATAGCACGAAGGTGGAGTTACTAACAATAGCCGTTATCCTTCGAACGAATCGTCCAATTAAGACGATTCCATTTTCTTTCCTCGGCGCGGACATTTTCTCCGGCGGCTGTTCGCGCCGATCGAGGCGAGAGGTACGCGTGTACGGGTACGGCATGAGTGTCGACTCGATGCCAACTAACGGGATCTGTAGTGATCAAGTGGGTCAGACGAACTCGATCCCGACTGTCCCTTCGTCGATCAGCCATCTCGTCACGCGGATACTTCAAGGTAACAAGAAAATTGTTTTGATCGTCTGTAAACTGTACGTATGAATAAGAATCAAATACCTTTTTGATCGAAACATAAATGGTATATTTTAACGAAGAAAACGAAAAGCTATATTATATTATACACTATATTATACACTTGACATATTTTATTACTCTATATTTACTAGTGTTTTATATATATATATATATACACAGATAGAAAATCCTTTGTAAAATAAAATATCATGCTATTTCCATAGCGTGAAGAATTTTTTCAATTCGGATTTTTAAAATTTTTCTTTCTTTCTTAAATGAAAATATCGTTGTCAACGTTCTTTTTAAAAATGTTAATGTTGTTCTTCGTTATCGATCGTTCCTTACATGCCAATATTATATATATTGTAAATTCAATATTTTAATGGTAAAGTTTAAAATTGATATCAATAATGTTTGAATTTTTTGTTTTAGGTGATAAAGCGTATATTATTATTTTGAACAAACTTGTCGATTTTTGGAAGATTATTATCAAGAGATGTTCAATGTTCTTATATCATGGATATCAAATTGATGGAATTCATATTGACGAGGGTGCAATACTTGGTTAGGTATCGTGGTTAGAAACACGGTAATTAGAAAGAAGAGGGATCAGGAGCTTGTTCCCTCTTTAAGATTTGGCAAGTTTGGATCGGAGGGAAACTTTGGTTCAAGCCCCTCTTGAATTTACTCGCTTGAGAGTAGAGTTCGAGCTCACGATAGCACAGGTGGTACTTGTTGTTGTTGTTGTTTTCCTTAATTCGCGATTAATTCGCAAATAATATTCGAATGGCCGTGTAGAAAATAATATCTCTGATATTAAGAATTTTTTAATATATAAATTAATAATCTTAATATAAATAATTATTATTAATAATATTAATAATAAATATTAATAATAAATTAATAATATTTTTAATATATAAATATTAATATATAAATATTAAGAATATTGAGAATTTTTTAATAATTTTCACGATAAATCGAATCGAATCGAAATCGAGAGTCAATAAAATCTCGTTAATTTTATTTTTTTTATTTGACACTTTATTACATTCTTGCGATTCTCGAGCGATTAAACAACGGATAGAAATTCATTCGATGTAATTCGATGAAATAAACGAAATTTCATTTTTTTTCAAAATTTATCTACTCAATTAATTTTAAGTTTTAAATTTCGTAATTTCAATAAAAATGATTACGAATGTAATTCAATTATTTATTAACAACATAACCCGTTACTTTTTCAGATAATATTAATAGATTCTTCAGTTTTCAATGATTCATTCGACATATAGTTGCATCGAATCTATTCGAAAGAATTGTTCGATTAATTTATTATGTGATTTCGAACAAAAATCGGTTGTAATTTAATCATAGTTCTTGGGTTTACCCTGTTCCAAGATATATTATTCCTCTTCCAAATATCGAAATATCGAGAATTAATTGGATTCTCCGTCAAAGAGAAGCATAATTCGCTCGTCGCGATTTAAATTGATTCAAAATTTCTGACCAATGCTCTTCCTTACCCGCAGTCGGTTTTTACGCTTTTTCGAGAAAAAAATTCGAACTTCATCTTGAAGGCTCGTGGCTTCATAATTGCTCGTATTTCACTCGAATTAATTGAATCACGCGTCGATTTTGCGGCGACACCTCGCAACTATGGAATTCGGGCCAAATTGTGCCCAGCTTTCGTCGATCGAATGATAAAAGTCCATCAAATTCGAGTCTCTCTCTACGCGGTCCGATCGATTCCATCTCGATGGATTCCAGATCGTATTTTAATCTAAGCAAATTCGTGATCCAACAAAATTGCAACACTGAAAGGATCGTATTAATTAATCTCTATTTTTTTTCCTTTTCTTTTTTAAGATTGAAGGCTGATAAGGAAAATTCACGAGTTTCAGTTTTGAATTTTTAACGTCCATCGATTTATAATATAAATTTGATTCGATCGATCGACAATTATCTTCCATTTTTCTTTTCCTTCGATATCAAAGTTCCTTCATTTTTTCCTTGGATTAGACATCTAAGTATTTGAACTTTATTCATCAAACGTGTCCATTTATTCAAGATTAAACTTTGAATATCTTTTTCGAAGAATATATTACTTATATATCTATACATATATTATATTAATCCTCGAGAACAATTTCAGAAAAATAAAATTTCTTTAAAAGAAAAACCTCGACACTTTTCGTATTATTCGTTTCGTGTCACAAATGTGGGAGAAAGAAAAAGAAAAAATCAATGATCCCGCAGCAATAATTAACAACAAATAAAAGTACCGTTAAGAAAATTGTATATATAAATTATATTAGAAAATTATGTATATATAAATACACGATTTATTCAGGCAAGCTTCGTCGTTAGAATCCAGAAACTCGATCCAGAATCCAGGGTACGGTGTCGAAAAATCGGAGACGGCCGGGATTATGTAATATAAATGGTGGGGGAGGGGGGAGGCCGAGGCGAGTACCAACGAGCCGAGTAACGGTATCCACGTGGCAGAATGGTTGTGCATCACGTGGCATGTTAAATCACCATTTCTTAACGGTTCACAAACCGAATTCGAGTTGTTCCATCTTCTGATTCACCACCGTTCCCCTTCTTCCAATTGTATATATATATATATATATATGTATGTATATATATATATGAAAATCGCTCGTCTGTTTTAGATAAATTACATAATTATATCATCGCGAACGGCTGGTTCCTTCGACTTAATTGCAGACGTAGAATCCGTGAATCTTCCCTTTCAAGAAAATTAATCTCAACAAAACTGAATTTGGGAAAACTACCGAATTTTTGTCCGATTTTGATTCGAGGATGATCAAACAACATTTCTCTTCATTTTCATCAGATTCCATTTTGTTCTTCTTTTTTTTCTTCTTCTTCCTTGGAGAAGAATTTATCAAAGGAAACGAATATAATAATATAATTATATGTAATATAATATATAGTAATAGTATAATTATATAATTATATAATATAATTAATTATATAATTAATTAAATATAATTTAATATATAATATAATTATATATTAAATAAATATAATATAATAATAATAAACTTTGGAACAATCTTGATCGATAATTATCTTAATGATCATCTCTTAACGTTCAACCTATTTTTCCTTTTTTTATTTCAATTTCAATCCCTGTTTTATAATCTACCCCATCTCCAACTTCTTTCGAATTTAACAAGTTTAGAGAATTTAAAAATAATCGATTACTTTTTACTCTTACTGAAAAAAATCATAAAAGTAAAACAAGTAATCCAAATAACCTCAAATTTATTTATTATTATTATTATTTAATATAATAATATTATTTATTATTATTATAATTTTTTTTGCGCTCAACTTGAGAATACGTCAGACTTTAACGTTGAACAACTCTTCGCGAAGAGATGCGAGAATCATCGAAAGTGGTGGTGGAGGGGGGTGGAAGGACCTCGAGCGATTTCGAAATCCGACGATTTTGGATCGCGGTTACACTCCTCCTCCCTCAAGGAGGATCGATGATGAGAAGAGATCGTGGCGACAGCGATTTTCGTTGGCCGCGACCCAACGCAACTCGTCCAGTTTATAAGAGACGTTCCGTTTCGTTGCCCATTTCTCAAACTGGCCATCTCTCTCGCGCTTTTTGGGCAATGAGGATGATGCTTCTCGAGGGCGATTTGCTTTCAAGGAGAGGAATTTAAACGGTTTCTTATCTCGCGAAAAAAAGAAAAAAAAAGAAGACGAAGTTCGATGTTGTTTGTTCGAGAGGGACGACGATAGATTTAAAAAGAGATAAAATGTTTTGAAGAAGGGAAAGAAACGTCCTTCCGATTGGATATTTTTTTGTTTTTTTACGATGCATTATAGTTTAACGCGTTTAACATTTATTAAGTAGCTTTTGGATCTTTTGAACGTGTATGACGAAATATATTTCGTTATATAAGAAAAACGATTGTATTGGGTGAAGAGAATTTTAAAATATATGTATATATTGTATTAAAAAGAATACAAGATAATAGAATAGGTTTGTGAAAAATTACGTATATTATTTTCTTTGTTTTAGAAAAGAATACTCTTTTCTTATTTTTGGATTACATGCAAATTTTATTCTTATTTATTCGTTTTTGTGTAGATGCAAAAAGCACGACGAGTGAATTCTGTCGTCGAATAAAAATAATTGGGGAAGATGTTAAGTATTCGATCTATATATAGAAAATCGTGAAATAGTGAATATTATATACATACTGTACTTTCCAGACCAGCAACTGCCGCAAATCAGCCCGACTTTTCCACCCATTTTCCTCCGTGTCCAAACGCGTATACCGAGTTTCAGACACGCGTTCAAGACGAGGAGGGTCGCGTTCCGCTTTGTGACGGATTCCAGTGCACAATGCTCGATGCGTGGCCACAAGCGTGTCATGAGTGTGTCACGCTCCTTCCTTGTTTCGTCTTCGTCGTTCTCGCCACGCGCATCCGTCTGTTTGCACGGCAAGCACAAATAATTGACACGGTCGATCAATCACCAAATACAGTCTCGATAAACAATCGATCGAAGAAGCTGCTGGCTTCTCTTTGTTTCGATTTTCAAGCAGGACGACGATAGATCGACGAATTCTTCTTCACGCGAAAATTCGAGAGATTATTCATCTGTATATCCTTGTAATTTATCATAAAATTATTTCTAAATTATCGTAAGATTAGAGAAGAGTATTTTACTTTCACTCTTAAATGTAGAATTAATATATAATGATGTAATAATATATTGTATTATTATAATTAATGATAATTCCTCGTTACGTTACTACTGATCATCGTGAAAATAACGGAAATAGAAAACAAGAATAACTTTCTAAACGAAAAATAATATCCGACAGATTACAGGAGTCGATAATTGAAGAGAAAATTCCTTGACAATGTTTCACTCGGTGCAATTGCATTTCTGAAGTGAAAGCGACAGATTATTTGTCGAGTTGTTTGACAATAAGGGAACGAAAGATTCAACGAAGAATAAATACAAAAGCGAGCTCACAATAACAAGTTTGAAAAGAAAATCGACGATAGATCTTGAAGAGGAATTCCTTGTTCGTGAAAATATCTCGATAATTTTTTCTTTGTAAAATGTTTCCATAGAGAAGAGATAAGATAACGATACGGAAAATAAGAAAACTCGAATAAATCGTCTTGGGAATTTTTTTTTTCAAATCCATCGATATCTTTTTCTTCGTCAAAATACTTCGAATTACGCGTAATTGCCTCTAAAAAAAAAAAAAAAAAAACACGAAATTTCTATTCCTCAAATTACGAATTCAATTAACCGAGGAACTTCGAAACTTCTACTTTCGACAATTGCCAGAGTCATAATCGAGTTCACGAAATACGGAATCCAGTATCGAGCATAAAATTAACCGGCAGAAATTCCGATAAAATTCACCGAGAACTATATGGAGAACTCGTAACTTTTACGATCCGGCCAGACGCGATTATTACAGTATCGTGAAAAAGAATTGGACGCTTTTCGAGTCGTGAAACGAGTGCCACTAATCGTATTATAAAATGGTTAATGGTAAAACCGATTGTTTACGCATTTCGCGGACAATTTGAACGAGAATCAACGATCGAAGTAATGAACTGTGAGAATACTCTTACTCTTTATTACCTACAATCGATAATATCTTTGGTAATTATCTCGAATTAAAACCGCCTCGTTGATTTTGCTGTCCTTGAAATAAATTGTCCATTCAATGGTTGGTTTCGTATTAAATTATAGGTATAGATTAGAATTGTATTTGAAAAGAATTTGGAATAAATTTGATGAGATTTAAATTGATTATTTATTTATTAAATTTATTAAATTTATTTTTTAATTTTTTTTTTTGACAACATATTTCAAATTCATCGAAATCTCGCAAAATTCCTTTTCTCGTGAAATTTAAATCGGTTGATCGCATTCTTGGTGAGGTTTGGCGTGAAACTTGATACTCGGAGCGGACGTGCTCGAAATATTTGGAATCAATCGAGCAAAATAATTCACCGAACGGTCGTGTGCACAATGCGTGCACGTGTGCGATGGAACGTAGCATCCAGAAGCCACTGAACACTCGTCAAATATTGACTTTAGATATTGGCCCAATAAATTAGACCATTTAACGATACCGCGTGAAAACCATTTCTCGATTCGCGTCTATATTACCAACACGATATATTCTGACGAACAAAAAGCTGTTCATCCATAGTTTTTATACCAGAGAACGTATTTATCCGTTTTGACGTTGTGCACTAATGATCTAGTATTCGAACCTAATATTGACCATATTTCACGTTATACGCTGCGGTTAACGTCCGATTTCCTCTAATTTTAGTTATGTAGCTGTGGATTCTCTTCGTTTTAGATTGCTTAATAATTTATTTACACAAGTTGAACTTTGTTTATCTTTTGTGAAATGGACTTTGCTCGTACGTAGCTAATGTTATGCAAGAGTTTTTAAATTAACTCGAAAAGAAAAATTTATATGCCTTTATATACGTATACAAACATTGCATCCGATACGTTATAATATTTATTGAATTTAGAGAAATGAATAAATTGTAGAATGTAACGTTTCGTGCGTAATGTAAATTTAATGTTTCGTGCATTAGCTCGTAAACGTTCGCGACCTTGTCTGAATTACTTCGCGTTAACACTCCATTAATACGACAGTGGCTTTTCACCACTTTGTAAAACTTGTTTCTACATCGACGCGATCCGCTTTGCTTTACTTTTAAACGAAATGTCACGTTCCTTGTGTCAACGCTTTTCCATGCGTATATCCCCGCGCGAATTCCATCCCAACTTCTAAAATCGATCGAAACAAACTTGAAACAGTTTCAAAATTCCATTATAGTCCATTATTTCAGTATATATATATATATATACACATATAAATTCAAAAAAACGAAATTCAAATTTCGCGCGCAAAAAAACGTTTCGAAAGAAATGTTGAAAAGCGTCACAATTCCATTTTCCATTCGAAAAAAAAAAATAAATAAAAAGTCCAAAAACCTGTTCAAAACGTGAATCTCTCTCTCAAAAAAAAATCATCTCTTAATATGACAAGAGAAACCGACAATTATGTTCGAGAAACAAACCTTCTTCTCTCACTTTGTTCTGATTTTGTTCAAATTTTCCAAAAAAAAAAAAAAAAAAAAAGAAAAAAAAGAAAAACGAGAACGCAAAAGACACGAGAAACAATCGCGCGAAAGGCAAAGTGAGGTAAGCGAGATCTCCGATCGATTGGAACGGCGGGTGAATGGCGCGTGGTGCCGTGGTGAGCGGCATCGGCTGACTGACTGAGTCCCCGCGAGTGTCGTGTGGCTGCCTCTTTCGTCCGATCTCCCCGAGTGTGTACAGTCGTTCATTCCGCTCCGTCCTCGGCGTCGATTCAAGGACCGCTCCAATTCTCGATACCTAATCGCCACGAGAGAGGGGCGGGGAGAGCCTTTTGTTTACCACGCGGCTAGGCTAGGTGTCCCGTTCCCGCGCGATTCAATCGTCGCTCCGCCTTTCAACGCGGGAATAAAAGTTCCCCGATATTTCGATTGTTTACCGCTACTGCCGCCACCGCCCACGTTCATCTCTGCTGGCAATGCGTCCGTGCGTCGGACAAGCGATCGCGCTTGGAACACAACCGAACTGAGGGAGGGTTGGCGTGGAATAGGAGGAGGGGAGGGAAGCATGGATGTTGATTGATGGTTTTTGTTGTTTCGTCGTTCGGCATCGAGCGTAGGGGGGCCGAGGATTGTTTCGGTTCGTTGAAATTGGCCTCTCTTATATTCTTTTTTTTTTTTTCTATCGTTGGGCTATAGATATATACGTATATCGTGGGATTGGGATTTTTACGGGATATGCGAAAATTTTCTCGATCGAACGAATTTCAACGATCTTTCTTTTTTTTAATACGATTATTTGATATGATGGAAGTTAAAATACCGCGATAGGCGAAGAATCTCTTTCAAAAAATTGTGTTTCATAAACTCTATTAATTTATTGAATTTAAATGTGCGCGAAAATAAATTATTTATTTTATTCTTCTGAGAAATTGAAGGATATAACCTTTGGACGTCTAAATGAATAAGAAAAGGAGGTAGCTCGAAATAATGGAAAATGGGATAAAGAAATCGAGCAAAACAATCTTAATGTATCGATGGCTATCATCGAAACTATTTTTCTAATTCGAGAACAAACCAAAATGGCAATCCAAGGATGGATCATCCTTTTTACATACAATCAATGGATTAAAACCTCTTATTAATATTTCAACACGCGTTCGTTTTATCTTGTATCGAATATGATCGATATCCGATTTTCGTCGTGTCCAGCAATCGTTTAACCAAATTCGAACAACAAACGTGAACGTTTTCTCTATTCTTCTTTCGATATACAATTCATTTATGGAAAATATTTTTATCATGTCGATTAAAAGTAATTATTAGCTTCCACAATAATAATCTCTTCTTCTCACCTCGAATGAAATTAAGATTTAAATATATTTCCATACAATGACGAAAGATCAATTTCAAGGTGAGTACGAAAATTCATCTCTCCTGTTCTTACATCCCTGTCTCGTTACATATACATATACATATACATATACATATACATATACATACATATATACACACATATACATATATATATATATATAAATAAATATAATGGATATAACAAGGACGATATCGTGATATGGAGAAATATATACCGGCGGACATGGGAGAGACCTTTCCAAATCGCGTTTACAATCGCCTCGCGACGGCTGACATTTCGCCAGGCAGCGAGCAACGATGACCGGTGACCGCAACGATGCCATAAACGTGGTTTGCTCATCGCGTCGTAAATGCGTTAGACACGTTGTCGTTGTACGTTGCACTTTGTCGCGGGTTCAATAGCACGAGGGAATCGATGAAGGTATTACGATGTATGTATATATATGTATATATATATGTACGAAGTATAATTCGTATACGGAAAGGTATAAGCGAGTTACATTAATTGAATTGAATTCGTTAACCGTTAATAAAATAACGTTGAAATTTACCTCAAATAAATTAAAATTACCTTTTTGTAAATAAGATAAATGTGGAAATGCGTATATAATATTTGAATTGTATCGTTCGTTCACGGTTATTAAATAAAAATCGATAGAGATTAGATGGAATCTGTGCAGTTTCTCCTTTTTTTTTTTACAAAAAAATATCAAAAGAGCATTTATCTTAAAACAAATAAATAAGTAAAATGTACGAATCGAAAATTTGCACTCTTCGAATACTTTCGAGAAAACTACTCTAAAAACAACGTAAGAAATAGAACATTGATTATAAATCTAACATATTGAGTATTCGCAAATGAAAAATATAATACATCAATAATAATAAACGAAACGGCGTTTATCTTAAAACAAATAACCAAATAAAACGAATCGAAAATTTGCACGCTTCGTATGCTTGTAAAAGAAGTAGTCGAAAGAGAAACAAACTCGCACGATAATTCTATCCTCGAACAACCCATCCACCCACCCATGCGTCAAACATCAGCAATGATCAGAGGCGATCGGTCACTCGCAATACTCGAACGGACGATTATCCTTCCCTCGATTCACAGGTGGAAGGTTGCGCTCGATCACGCGGTTCGTCACGCGTTTCTTCCTTTCGCGTTTCTCTCGTTCGTCGCCCGGTCGAACCCGTTTCGATAGGCCGGGTCGAGTCGAGGAGGTTCTTTTTTTTTCTCTCTCTCTCTCTCTCTCTCCGCCCTCTCTCCCTCCCTACCAGTGGCATTAATCCGGGCGCTCGTTCGGCCAAGGTGAACGCACTTATTAAGAAGTTGCCGCAACCGACCGTTATCCCGAACCACTCTTCGCGCTCGCGTTTGGCCAGTCGATTTAAATCCGCTCGCTTTTCCACGCGATATTTCAAATCCAACTCTTTTCTCCCTTTTTCATTTTTGCCGATTTTTGGCGAGCAAGAGGGAGTGAGTTATTTTTTTAGAAAATTTAATTTGAAGTTTGGTCTTGAAATTCTTTTCAGAGATGAGAAAAAAGGATTATTGGATTCTTTGAGAAAAGTTGAATTTGAAGTTTGCCTTATCTTGAAAAATTTTTTTCGATGATGAGAAAGGATATTTAATTTTGAAAGGGATTTGGAATGGCCTTGTTTGGATGCTGGAATTTTAATTCTTGGATTTAAGAAAAGTTGATTTTGAAATTTACCAGGTGTTGAAAAATTCTTTTCGACGATGAGAAAAGAGAATATTTAATTTTGGAAAGGATTTGGAATGGTCCACTGTTTTGGTCGAAATTTGATTCTTGGATTTGAGAAAAATTTGAATTTTACGAGTATCGTTGGTTGAATGAAAACAGATGTTATCGTTGTATTTTTTTCTTATAACTTTGTCTCGAAATTCTTGGAAACTCTCGAAATCCAGAACGCTTGTAAATATAATTGGATTATTGTTAGTCGAAGCATGAAAATAGTAGATTCGTATATTCTCGTTCGTACGAATCGTTATTTATCTGCGTATTTCGACGCAGAATAATAATCCTTAGCAAAGAAACCTTGCATCGTATACGTGATACTATTACCTTCGAGTTCAAGGTCATTGAAAAAAATCGGGTTTCTCTTTGATTCGAAGCTGGGATCGTGTGCTGATTTGGCGAAATTTTCCGCTCGAATTTATATCAAAAATACAAATAAAATTGGATTAAAATTACTTTCAATTAGAAATTATTTTAATCCCCAAACTTGTCGAGGCTCGTTAAAATATTCTTATTTTTAAATTCTAAAGAAAAATTACTCACAGAAATTCCAGGACGCTGCGTCACTCCGTTTACATAAAGCTGCAACAATTTCTATGGAAGGTAAACCCTTGTTGATTTCTCTATTTTTCGTTTTTTTTTTTTTTTTATTGTGAAAACTGCGATATATCTCGGTTCGTTTCCCGATTAGAACAATTTTTTCTTTTTCCTCTTCCTTTTCGATCTTCCTCCTTACATCGATATAAATAAATTTGTAAAAAAAATACAACTCGATATTATTTTTCTTTTATTCAAATCCATCGAAGGCACAACCAATTATTTATCTCGAGAAAAGAAAAACATCTTTTTTCATCTCGTCGTATCGTGGGAAATTTTTTTTTTTCAAAAAATTCCAATGTATTTTCACGCAATGCTTAATTAATTCTTAAACAAAGATACGATTATTATTGTTATTATTATTGTTATTACTATTATTATCATTATTATTATTATTATTATTATTATTATTATTATATTTTTTTCCAAGATTCATTTCAACACGAAGACGTACAAAAATATTTTATAAAACTGAAATAATTAAGGGAAAAGAAAAAAAAGAAAGAAAATTTTTTTATCCCTTTAAATTACGCTTACACGCTAAAAATATTAATTGAAAATGTATATATATAAAAAAGTAGAAAGAATAACAATAATTGATTATTTGACGTGTCTATGTACACATTCTCGTGATTCTTAAAATTAAAATAAAAGGAGAAAAAAAAAACGGTAGGTAAAAATCGTAAAACCCCTGCAATAATCGTGATTCATAGAAATCGAATAAATCGCGACATATTTATCGTACGTCGACTTATTTAAAAGTCACGTGTTTTACTCCTGTACCCTGAAAATTCATTATTATAATTATTATTATTATTATTATACTCCATATAGCTTCATTCATTCATCCATCTATCCGAGATGAATGGCAAAATCTCTGTCCGCCTCTCGTGTTCTTTTCGCGAAACTTCCCTCTTATGCGATAATAAATAATACGTATGGTTAAACAGGCCGTATGCTGGTATTATCGACGGAAGCGTAGTGGAGCGCAGTTGAATTGTAACCACGTTATGCGCATGCGCGACGAGCGAAGAAAGGAAATACGACGAAAAAGAGAATAAAAGAAAAAAAAAAAAAGAGGATTTCGAACAACGTAATCTCGAATCTTGTGATCCGTTTAGCAAGTCGCAAGTCCTCGTCACAATGGCCGCTAACGAGAGACATTCACGCATCGACTCTCACGCAACAACACTCATCATCTGTCGGGCCGTGTTCCAACTCGCAACTTTTTCACTTTGGACAAGTTTGGTCGAACTGTACTGCCCTCTTTAGTTCGTTTTCCTTTTCTTTCTTTCATTTTTCAAATAATTATTAGTTTGAAGTTTCGTTCACAGGATTCGTTAAATTATCTTTGTAAATATTATTTGCTACTTGGAAGGAGAAGATACTTTTTATCGATTTATTACGCGAGATATTACGATATTAATAAAATATGAACGTTGTTCACGTAAAATGTTAATTCATTAATTCGTTGATCCAGAGACTTTAGTTTCCTTCTCGCAAATTAGTTAGTTAGGATATTTCGATCTAAGGAGGACAGTGATGTAACATCGACGAAAAATTCTGTTATTTCCAAATCGTGAAATCGAGCAAATGTGATTCGATTTACATCTGTTTCTGCTCGAGCAAACGATCGGATGCAAGTTGGAACGCGGTCTTCTTTATCGACTAACAATATATAAGTAATACAAGAAGTATAGTATTTTTTTCGAGATGCTCAACCGAACGAGTTGTATAAACGATGGTTTTTTTATATATATATATATACATACATATATATATATATATATAAAATTTTGTTCGTTGTTATCGACCTGAAAATACTACATTTAAGAGAGAGAAAGAGAAATATATATATAAATACTTGGCCTATTATTTCGTAAAATTTCGATTTTCAAGGTCACACCAAGATCATCCTCTTAATAATAATCACGAAATAAGAAGAGAGATCAGTGAAGATTTTGAAATGACCTTGAAAATCATAAAAAAAAAAAAAAAAAAAAAAAAAATCGACGCTTGGATTTACGATCGCATTGCGCTCAAGAATCGAAAGACAGAAAAAGATCCAAGGATCATCGATCGAAAGGGATCGAAAGTCTCTCGATCCGATCAACGAAATGAATCGCAATCCTCGAAATCACTTTTCCAAAACGAGAGAGCACATAGACATTTAACTCGAAAACGATGTATCGATCGAGAACGATATCGTAAATTCGCATAAATTCGATCGTGATTATTATTCAAACCTTCGAGTTTTGGTTTCGAATCCAAAAGAATAACACCATAAGTTGCGTACGTGGCAACGAAACGCTGTACAAGACCACCGTGAAAAAAAGAAAGAAAAAAAAAAAAAAAGAACGCAGGTACATTTGATACACAGATATACGAAATACGAGCGTACTGGTTGCTCCACCGAGCATTTCGACCGATCGACGAGATGGAAGAACAGTATATATATATATAGTCAGCGAGCGAGAGCCAGTCGAGGGTTTGGAACACGGCCAGTCAGTCACTTCCTGAACACACCACCGGATGCCTTGAGGAGCCACTCACCTGCAGCCCTGTTACAAGCCTCCTTGGTCTCGTTCAGCTGTTGCCTGTCGCTCGTAATCGTCGTGCTGGCCTTGCACTCGAGCGCCTTCAGAGCGACATCTCGATCGTGATTGGTCAACGAGAACGCGTTGGCGCCACTGTTCCTCGACGCGTCGAGAACGTCTCCAGGCCGTTCCACGATTGGCAACCCTCGCCCCGAGTCCGCCATCGAGCCGCGCTGCTGCTGCTGCTGTTGCTGTTGCTGCTGCTGTTGCTGTTGCTGTTCCTGGAGTAAGCAGGCGCTCGACAACAGGTCCCACTGTCGCAGCTTCTCCCGATCGAGCTCGAACGCCGCGGACGCGGAGATCGAGCGAACCGAGGGAAGGTTGCCTTCCTCTAAAAAATGATCTCTGTCCTCGGTGATCGCAGTAGTGTTCGTGGTTGCGGTTGTAGTGGTAGTGGTTGCGTCGATGGTGCTCGCCTTGCGATAGGCCTCGTTCTGCGCGTCCCAAACATAACCCCCCGCGTGAATCCGCTCCATCGACAGGCTCTCGTACGTCAGATCGTCGACCACCTCCTCCTCCTCCTCCCTATCTTCCTCTCGCTGCCCCTTATCTCCCCCTCTCCGTTTCATCACTCGAGGCCTGTCCTCCAGAGGGCAGAAGTTATCCCTTCCTCTCGAGAGAATCACGCTGTCGTTCACGTAGGTGGCGCCACGGGTGATCTTGTTCCTCGCTCCTCCTCCTTTCGAGTCCGAATTTGGCGCCACGGTTGGCTGCTGTCTGGGAGCTTGGTTGTCCAGATTGTCCAACGACCTGGCGTTCCGCAAACTCACCCTTCGAAGGCTCTCCCTCCAGAGGAAATCCTGTTCCCAAGGATCGTCCGCGTTGAAGTTGCTCGTCGAGGAGGAGACTTGGTGACGATTGATGGTCATTTCATTATTATTGCTCGCGTTCGGAGCAGGTTGCTCGACCTGGGTCGGTTGAACGGCGGCCACCGCGCGGTTGCTTCTGTTTCGCTGCTCGACCAGGTTCTGAAGGCCGACGTCGTCCAACAGGCCCTCCAACGATCTCGATCTTCTGTGAGACGTCGTCTGCGACGCGTCCAACGCCTCCCGATTACTCGTGTGCTGCCCGTTCGACTTGTCCCGCAACCCGTGCGGGTACAGGTTCCTGGCGTTGATCTCGGGCGAGGAGATGTCGGGCAGAGGGTCGGTGGACTTCACCCTCCTCAGCGTGTCGGATTCGTAAAAGTTCTTCTTGTCGACAAGGTCCGCCTTGTTGTCGCCCAACAATTGGCAGGTCGTCTTCCTGAGCTCGGCCGCTATCCGCCTCGCCTCGTCGATGTCGTCCACCTGAATCTGTCTGGGCACCTGCCTCGAGATAGGATTCACTATACGGCCTATGTCGTTCCTCTTGCTGTTCATAGCCGAGGCGTCGTCCCTCTGATTGTTCAACTGCGGCAACCTGGACGTGTGACCGATAACTGGTTTCTCCCTTGCCTCGGCCACCGTGTCCACCGCGTTCGAGCTCGCTTGGAGGTCCGAGTAGTAATAGGGGGCGCTCGATTGCTGGCTGTGGGGCCGAGGCTCGCTCGGTAAGTACGACTGAGGTGGGCAGGCGGCAGGTTTGACCGAGAAATGGGCGGAGTCCTGGCTGGACGAGGATCTGCGGTTCGAGTATCGGGCGGAATCCTGACTGGCCGATCTCGAGTGATGATTCTGGAAGCGTTGTTGGTCGGGATAGGGAGGAGGGGTAGCAAGGCTGGCAGTCGCGTTGCCAACCGTCAAATTCGAAGCGGTGGGAGAGTGGCGGTGGTGGATGGACGAGGATTGGGCACTGGCCGGCCTCTGGCAAGCCATCGAGGTGGAGATCGAGTAGCTCGACTCCCTGCTGTGCGAGGGGGCCAACAGATTGCTCTGAGACCCGATTCGAAGCCTGTGACCGGTCTCGTTCTCCGGCGTTCGAACGGCCGGCGAACACCTGAGCGGTGAGAAGCTCGAGATGTTCTCGTAATGAGCGTCCCCCCCCGTGAACGATTGCGAGTGCTGGTGGGACGGTGGCGCGTCGCTCACCCTCATCGAGGGCAAACTGCTCGCCGACCCCATTTTGTTCGCGTATCTCGCCTCGAGAGCCACCCTGCCGTTCAATCGCCTCGCGCTTGACGGGTCGTGGCTGATCGTAGTCGCCTTCCGCTTCTCCATCGCGCCCTCGTTGAACCCGTAAATGTTGTTGTAACTCGGCTCTCTCGCGTACAGGTCGACGTTGAACGCGTCCCGCGCCTGCAACTCCTCCAGATACCTGTCCAGGTCGATGCTCGCCCCGTCGAAGCGGCTGCCAAGCGACTCCAACTCGTCCAAACTGTCCAGGACCTCGCACACCTCGCTCACGGGCCTCGTCTTCAACTGTCTGTGCCTCGCCTCCTCCTCGGCCGTCCTGGGGGGCTCCGCCGCCACCGAGTCGCTGCCCGAGGCGCTCTCCAGAGAGACTCGGCTGTCCCTGAACGCGGACCCGATCGTCGCGTCCGAGAATCTCGAGGCTGGCCTGTGCTGCTGCTGCTGCTGCTGCTTGCTGCTTGCCTCCGTCCTCGGAACTTGAGGCGACACTTTCTTCATCTCGATGGAGGAGGACTCCTGCGCGTCCAACGAGTCCAACTCGTCGAGGGGCGGGGGGGAGGTTGGGATAGGGGGCGGGGAGACCAGCTCGCTGTCCGAGGAATCGTGCAGCTCGGCTATCATGGCCCGGCTCGCGCCCAGATAATACGAGGCCGGCCTGAACGTGTCGGACAAGCTGAACCTGGGGTGTCTCGGCGCGTCGATCGAGTCGAGATCCTTGGACGACTCGTCGTCCGCGTCCGAGCTGTCCGACTTCAACGCCGTCAAGATGTCGGGGAGATCGGCCGCTCTCGACTCCTCGCGCGACCTCCTCTTCCTGCCTCCTCCCCCCTCCTCCTCCTCCTCCTCCTTCTCCGACAACTGGCTCACCTCCATGTATACAGGCTCCATCTTGCTGTCAGAGACGCACACGAACTCGTAGTGGGGCGCGTTGTCCAGGGTGGAGTATTCGGCCGAGGGGGCGAGCAGGGAACGGCCTGTCCCGTTCTGGGCCATCTCCACGTACGAGCTCTCCTCGTGCTCCAAATTCGCGAACAGGCTCTCCATCATCTTCGGGCTCGGCCTGTTCTCGTCGCTCGGGTCCAATATCGCTTTCCTAGGCGACATGGGGAGGTAGTGCTCCTCGGCCGGGCTCACGGACTCCTCCTCCTGCTTTATCGTCGGACTCGTGGTGCCGCTCTCGTCGGACGAGCGATCCCCGTCCACGTGGGTCAACAGGGACTCGGTCACGCTCAACCTCCCCCCTCGACTCGGATTCGACGACGACAACCCCTCCTCGAGGACCTCTTCATCTTCCTCCTCCTCCTCCTCCTCCTCCTCCGTTTGAGCGGCCCCGGAACAGGATCCCTTGTTGCGTCTGAAGGCCACGTCGCCTCTCTTCCTGCAAGGATCCCCGTCGTGACGACGATGGCGGATCGTCTTCGTCGCGTCTTCCTCCTCGTTCTTGTCGCAGCGCTCTTGGTCGCTGCCGGTGTCGTACAGCAGCGCCTCCGAGTCGCTGAACACCCCGCGATGCCTCGCCTCGGCCGTCGCCATCTTGCCACTGGCGCCCTGCTCCCGCGACTTCCTCTCGAAATCGGCCAACAGGTCCTTCACGGATTTGTTGCTGTCCGTGGACGCTTGCTTAGCGTGGCCTGCGTCGTCCCCCTCGACTCGAGCCGTCGAATCGTCGGCCTTCGACGATCCACGGCCGTGCCTCGACTCGCCGAGAGCGAAATTTCGTATGACGGAGGAGGGGGCGGAAGTCGTTCCTTTCCACTTCTTCGCGCAATCCAGCTTCGAGACGTGCGCCTCGGTCGCCTGGAGGGGGGACACCTTCAACGGCTCCTGCATAGCGAGCGATTCCTCCTCCTTGACCTGGGACCCATCCACGAGAAACGCGTTGCTCTCGAACGAGCGTATCCTGTATCGCACCAGGTTGTCCACCCTGACCTCCTCCTCCTCCTCCTCCTCCTCCTCGTCCACCCCCTCCCTAGGCTTTATATACTGGTAAGAAAATTCCCTCACCACCTTGCTCTCCATGTTCGAATCCCAGTCGTCCTCTGCCCCCCTCCCTCCCCACTGGACCGTCTTCTGCCAAGTGTCCGAACCTGTCCTCCCTAACAACCCTTGTTCCTCGTTACCGTATACCGTGCACGTCTTCAATATACCAGCTTTCTTCCCGCGTTTCTCATCTTCGTCTTCGTCTTCATCTTCGTCCTCTTCCTCCTCGTCGAGCTCCTTGTTCGACCTTTGCTCCTCCGTGGGGACAAGTTGGGCGGCAGGTGGCGGAGGATCGATCCTGGGGGGGGAGGGGAAGCTCACCTCCTCGTAGCCCGCGTCGGGCGGTATGGTGCCGCTTGGGTGGGGAGGGGGAGGGGGGCTCGTTCGGCGGTCGTTGGTCGCCGTCCGTCGACCGTTTTGCGCGGTTTGATAGTGGTTGCGGTGGTTGCGATGGTGGTTGTAGCCGCAGTTGGTAGTCCCGCGATGGATGCCGCCGCCATCTTGATGCGAATTAGCCGGAGCACGATTGCTGTTGTTGTTGTTGTTGTTGTCTCCGATTGTCGAGTGGTGGCGGGGGCTCCTTATCCCTGCATGCGAGGGTCTGCGCGTTCGCTTCCTCCGGACATCTCCCAGCTCTGATTTCGTCCGTTACGGAACAAACACACAACGAGAGGAACGTTCGTTACTCGTTACGAGTGTGTGCGCGCGTGTGTGTGTGATAGGTGTAGGTGTGCGACTGTTCAATCCAACCCCCTCCCTCCCCTTGCGACGCGATAATACAAAAGCGGAGGAAGCTTTGGGAGAGGGGAGGGGAGGGGAGGGGAGGGGATCGATATCGATCGTTGCGAGAAACATCCGTTTCGATCTAAACAATCATCTCTTCTCCATTCTTCGAAATTTTTTGGTTATTATCGTTATTGAGAATCGTTTCGATCGGTTACGCGTAGTATATATGGTGACGAGTCACGCAACGATCCGTGAAACCGTCAATTTTTTCATTGGTTTTGTTATTGAGGAGAGGCATGTGTAGGGGAAGGTGGAATGGCGGGTGGCGAGAGAGTTGAAACGGCTCTACGGATAGTGTTAGTTAGAATATATATATATATATGTATATGTATAATTATATATATATATATATATATATATATAAAATTCCTCGACATGCCATGCTGACCCACATCTTGCAAAGTAGTATTACTCGGATCTAGTGTTAGCTCGGTAACGGACGGTATCGCTAGTTAAATTCCAAAGGTGTTAATATCGTTCCCATTCACCAGTCACAGCCCAGACCCCCAACAGCAGCAGATAGAGAAGGAGCCCCGGTACGGAGAGAACGTATTCTCTGCGCGGATTTCTATTTCTTTTGTCTTTTGTCTATTTACTTATTTATTTATTTTATGTTTGTTTATGTTATATATAAGTCGGTTTCCTTCTATCCGGCAGGATAGAATTCTCTCCAAACATCCTTTTTTTGCTATCTACGAATATCTTGATCTAGCCCTCGACTCGGAGAGGGAGAAGGATGGATGGCTTGGCGATAGAGAGAAGAACAGCTAGAGAGATATAGATAGATAGATAGATAGATAAAGAGAGAGAGAGAGAGAGAGAGAGAGAGAGAGAGAGAGAGAAAGAGAAATAGGAGAGCACGGACGAGCAAGTTTCGCAGCAGGCGTCGTCGTAAACACGTCGCACGTGTACACTTTTTTTATCTCGTTAACTCGACACGAGTATATTTGCTCGTTTTTTGTTAGTTCTTTTCCACAAGAGGAGTTGATTAATTTAGAATTAACACGTGTGATTATTCGTGATGCATACGGATTAATATATTGTTATATCAAAACTCTCGATCAAAGGCACTTTTGTTTATTGATTTAGCGTTTAGAAAAAAAATATATATATATATATATATAGATATAAACTCGTTATTATTCATGCGCAATCAATATCTCGCTTTGTTTCCATTTGTACGAAAATATATATATATCTTTGGTTAACGTGTTCTTTTCTGACGCGATCTCTCGTGCACAAAAAAAAAAAAAAGAAAAAGTAAAACACCATACAAAAGCATTTCTTTCCATTCGTTTCTAAAGTTTTATTATTATTTTTTTTTTTTTTTTTTTTGCGCAGAACACACGCGTGAATACTGTGTTAGAGCGATTACGTATTGGTTAGAATTTGCTATACTTGGACACAATTCAGCTAGAGTTCTACTTAAGAGTTCTTTAGAGAGACGCAAATGTAATCGCATTCCTGGGACCCGAAAAATTCTGCGTAATTCTCCCTATTTTAGAGAAGAGAGTATTGAAGAGAACTTGATTTATATTAATGCTAAGAAGCAATAATTGAGATTTGAGTTGAATTAAACTTCGTTTTGATACTACTTTTTTTTCTGATAAAAAAATATATCACTTTTGAACGTGTTTCGAAGAATCATTTGATAACATAAAACGATTCACGATTTTACGAAAATCTTTCGATATCTTTCGATGATTTTTTTTTAATATATCGTCAAAATAGCGTTACGAAATTTTTACTCGACGTTGTAAAAAATAAACAAATGAAACCAAAAATCCTCGCATTACTCAAAGCTTGACGCCATATTAAAAACCCTCAAACTTTCCAATCAACTTATTCCCTAAGCTCGAAACTACAAAAGAAGAAAAAGAAGAAAAAAAAAAACCACACAAAAAGCAAAAGTAATAGCATCCAAAAACGAAGTTTTCACCTCAAACTTTCCCAAACACCATGACACGTTATTATATATTCCCTCGATATTTTATATATAAAAAGGGAAAAAAATTGGCAATAGATTTGGGATCGTCTACGAGCGTCTAAAAATTAAGGAAGTTGCTCTATCGGGCGGATAAGCGGAGAACAACACGGTCCCAGGAACGTGGTGAAAGCCACAATTCAGATAATAAGTTCAGGCGAGGTGTCCCTACCTTCGTCGTCGCTGGAGTAGCTGTTGTACCGCGAAACGTTGGCGACAGTCCTCCTCCCGTCCGTGCTCTTGCTGCGCGCGTGCGGCCGATGACCACCGTCCTCCCTTCGCCTCGAGTGGCGGCCCTCGGCGACCGACGCCTCGTGGGCAGCGAGATCGAGTAGCGCCTGCTGCTTGTAATAGGTGGACAGCTCGTTTTGCGCGCGGCCTCTGTTTGCCGAGGCCGATGGCTTCCGGGTAAGCGGCGACTGCAGCATCCGCTGCTTCCATTCCAGCAACCGCTTCATCGACTCCTCGCGCTGTAATCACCCACGCATCTCGTTCGAGTCTTTGCCTTGACTTTTCTCTTTCTCTCTTTCTTAAAACGCTGTTTGAGAGAGAGAGAGAGAGAGAGAGAGAGAGAGAGAGAGAGAGAGAGAGAGAGAGAGAGAGAGAGAGAGAGAGAGAGACGTTTATAATTACCGTAAGATTTTCTTTTCGACGAGGGTTGGTTGGAATGGTTCGTAAGAATCGAGATGTTTGGAGTGGAAATTGAAGAGAGTATTATAGTTTGGCAGTTGGTATTTTTCAAAAGATCGATAATTTTACGAAAATTGTTATATAAATATTATTTTTTGGAAGGATTGATTTTAAAGTTGAAAGAAAAAATATCGGTCGAGTTATTTATAGACATTTTGTTTTTTCTATTTATATGATCTCGAAAATATGTATTGACACGATTTATATGGTAGCGTTGCTCGAATAAAATAATCGCTCGAAGGAAAAAATGGGGAAAAAATTTAAAATTGGTGGCACGTGGTATTCGGACAATTGTATACGTTGTACGATCGAAGAATCGTGAAGGAATTAGAGTTCTCCACGAGTCCCATGATCGAGGAAAAGAAAGAAGGAGGAGTGATTGAAATTCCACGCGAGGCGAAGTAACGTTTCGCGTTCGTGGAAGGGCGCGAGGAACGCGACGATGACGAGGATGAAACGGAGTCGCGGTGAAAGCAGAATCACGGGACGTGACATAGATGGTCGTGCAGGTTGCACCTTTCGCATGAATCATCTCACTAGTGCGGCTACGAATTGTCCTGTCCGTCAACCAGCCGACACGCTGGTTGCACGATTACGCCATGGAAAACCGATTTATTAGTCATCCCCGTTTACGAGGCGTGCTCGCCTTCCAGAAAGTATTCGTAACGCGACATCCGGCCGATTGGAATCTCGATACGGTTTTCCGCTCGATCGATAAATTCTGCTCCATTGATTCTATTTTAATAATATTCGGGAATTTTTTGTTGGCTCGTTCCACTTTCGATTTCGTGGTTATTTTGTGGAAATAAAGTAAACCCACTTTTGAAATTGCAATTTTAAAATATATTTTAAAAATATAAACATAATTTTAGAGAATAACGAACGTAGAAACGTATACGTATATAAAATATACGATTATATAAAAACTTTACCTTCGACTTGATATTTCGTAAAATTCTTAGAACGATAAATAGAAAACCAAGCGCAATAACGTTAACCCATAACCATTAATTCAAGGTCGCCTTAATGGGAGCCAAACAACGCGACTCGACAAACGCGCGAAAAAGCTAGGCCAAAGAAACACTTTACTTCTTAACACATAAATTCTTCTTGATCCCTTAACAAAACTTTTAAAAACGCGTTTAAATTCACAAAATATTTATACAAGTTTCTACAAGTGATAGACATCGATCAAATATAAGACGCGTAAGGATGTCGTCGAGATACAAAAGAGATGTGCGAAAAAATGTGCGAAAACATCGTCACACGATATCGAAAACACGACGAATGTAACCAACCTGTTGTATCTTTCGTTCACCATCCCGCGAGTCCTGCTCGGACGATCGTTCGTAATCGTCGTCGTCGGGGTCCAAGGTGGCCGGGTGCCTGGTCCTCGGTAGGCGCGCGGATGCCGACCTGCAGAACTGTTGCTGCTCGTTCCATCGTCTGGCGGCGGCGTGAGAAGCGTGACACGGTTGGCCCACGTGAGCGCTACCCTGACTCGTCCCCCTGTTTCCCCACCCCATCGAACACTCGTACTCGCGTGGAATTCTTCGCGGCACCGTCCCTTCCTCCGCCATATGACTCAGCATTTCTCGGCTGCTCGCCTCGTAACTCTTCTCCCGCAACGACCGCCTCAGCTTCGCCTCGTTGCTGCTCATTCTGAATCCAATGATAACGAATTCGATATTTGATATGATTTTTTTTTAAGTTTAGTCGTATTTTTTTGCGCTTGAACCATAGATGATAGCTTTGCTTTGAATCGAAAAGTAGATTATACACGTATATTTTTTTTAGATCTGGTTGTGTTTTTATAAAGATCGTTTTAGTTTTGTTTTGTTCACTTTCGAATCGAAATTTGATACGTTTTTTTTTTTTTTTTTTAGCTTTCTTGTTGTTGTCCATTTATACTGCGTATACAGTCGAGCTAATTCTATAACACGATTAATCCGCACGGTTATCCGTGTTGTATTGAAATCGCGAAGCGAAACTAAAACTAATTTAATTCGAACGAACGTGTTGAAAATGTCAACAAAAATAGATTCGCGCTATATGATGGTTATTGTAATTTAATTTTTTGTGTACGCATTGGTACAGTTTAATTCGTGCAATTGATTCTATTTTATTAATGTGATTTAATTTTAATCTAATTATTAAAAAAGCATCATTTTTCATAGATAATATGCATGGAAATTTGTTTCTACAAAATGCGTTCGTACTTGTTCAAGTGGATTGAAACAAAACAATAAAAAGAAAGCATTTGTATGCGACACCATTATTGTAAGAACATTGTAAAACACAGGCAGCGTTTCTTGCAGATGCGCATTATCGATTTTCAGTTAAGTAAATGGAATGTCTAGTTGCATCAGGTGCGGAGAAAACCGCAACTAAAAAAAGTATCGAAAATAACGCGACACTTGGAATTTCAATAACTTGCAAAATTCCATAAAATCTATTCTAAGACTTTCTAAAAATTTTCAATTTTCAATTTAAAATTTAAAGAAGAACATTTTTTTTTCTTTTTTATATTCCAACGAAAAAAATATCGAAAAAGATACTATAGTATTATTCACAGGTATATTCTTCATACGTTGGAGAAGAAAGTATAGAAGATTGATGGACAGTGACTCACTCGGTATGCCGTTGAAGCGATTGGTGAGGTATCACGTGTTGCTGATGAACGTGTTGTTGTCCCCGCCTCAGGCCAGAGCAGGAAACTTCCGGTAGCGTAGCTATCCTACTTTCGTCGCTTCTGTCGCGGATCCCAGTCGCTTTCGAGGGCATTGTCGTCCGGGAAAGCGATTGGTTCCTTTGTTGCTGGTGATGCTGGGGCGTCTGGTGGAGATAAACCGCGGATTGCCGCATCTGTGCCGCGTATCTGCGCCCAACACACGTGTCATTCAAATGACGAAAGAAATAAAAAAAGTCGCGAGAAGAATATTTCTTATAATATTATTTTTTTATATATTATTTTTTATATACTATTTTTTATATATTATTTTTTATAGATTATTATTATTAGAATATTTTTTACATATTATTCACAAACTTGGCAGGAATCGATCGGGAATTAAAATTAAATTAAAATGGTCGAAATGGTGTGGATTTTTTTTTCTTTTTTTTTTCTTCTAATTGAAAAAAAAATGGCGCAGTTAAAAATTATCCAGAGATTTATTACCTTTCCTCGGAATAAAAGTATCCATCGTTCGCTGCGTCCGACGGAGTGACTATGTCTAAACTCGATTTAGGCCTCTGTGGACGCCTCTGTTGATTCACCGATTCCTCGCATTGCGGCGGCATCTGCTGTTGAGGCTTCCTGATCGCCTCGTACTCCAAGAAGTCCGCGCTGTGCGGCCGTGGCGGTGGCTGCGCCCTCGGCTGCCTCATTATCGGCACTGAATCAAAACCATTCTCTCCTTTTCTCTACTTTCGTCACATCGCTCCTTAAATTTTCCTCCCCCATTATATTATATATTATATATATATATATATATGTTCTTAAACGCAAAAAAAAAATATTCTTAGAATATGACCGTTCATATACCACAATATTAAAAATATTTATTGATTTCCAAGACAATAATTGTCATAAATAAATTGTTCATCGAAATATATAAAAAAGTATTCTTCAGGCTCTCTCTACATTTACATCAACATCCGCAATTAAACGATTAAAATCAATACTGAATATATCTTTCTCACCATTCTCAAAAAAAAAATCTCTATACTCTTCAACCCAAACCGGCCCAAAATTCGCTCTAACCATCCCTCCCTCGTATTCACACAGAGGACAATCTACTCTAATTAACAACACCTAAAACTCTACTCACTGTTCGCGACGCCGGGATGTATCGGGTGCTGGTACTGATGATGTTGTTGCGCGTAAAGGGGGATCGGGATGGGGGCGGGTGAGGCCCCCTTCGTGTATCCGACGGGGCCTGCCGGCCTCTGGTACAACTGTGGCGCCCCGTAAACCTCCTCGTAATCGCCGTTCCCTCTCCCCGACCTCGGTTTAGCCGCGCTGCGCCCGTACGTGTCAGGTGTGCGCCTCTCGGTCTGCGCCTGCGCCTGGCCCCCCCCGTAACCGTAATTCAAACCGGACTTGTCAGTCCTGAGACTCTGCTGCGACGGTTGCCCCGCAACGGATCTACTTCCCCCTCCATAGATCACGCTTCCCCTTTCGTAGTCGGACATTGGACTCTTGCTGCCCGTGGCCATCGTGGCGACGTCCGGCGAAACGGGCGATTTTCTGTAATCGGGATCGGGGGAGGGGGTGGAGTACTCGGTCGAGCCGTCGGTTATCCGCCTCGGTTTAGGGGGCGCGTTCGCGTAAATCGGTTGGCCGAACTTCCTCGGCATAGGTTGGACAGTTTGCACGTTGGTCAGATGGGTTTGTTGAGGTTGTTGGGCTTGTTGCTTGTTGTGTTGAAGGATCTGGGTTGGATGGGGCAGGTGAGTTTGGTGGAGCAATGCTTGGTGGTGGTGGGAGTGGGGATGAGGGTGGGGGGTTTGTTGGCTGGCCATCACGACGGATGATATCAATTGGTTGTATTGTTGTTGTTGTTGTTGTTGTTGTTGTTGTTGTTGAGAGGTGCTCGGTTGGCCGTAAGGGGATTGCTGTTGTTGGATCCAGCCGTTCACCATCGGTTGGACGTCGTTGGACGAGTTGTTGTTGTTGTTGTTCCCGGCGAGGATGATGTTGTTGTTGTTGTTGGTGGTGGTGATGGTGGCGTTGTTGTTGTTGCTGTTGCCGCTGCTATTTCCATTGTTGCTGTTCCCATTGCTGCCGCTCAGGTTAGGAAAGGAGGCGGTGTTCACGCTGTTCGGGCTGGAGTTGTTGTTGGACGCGTGGCTGGGATCGTCGCGCGACTGGAAACCGTGGAAACCGGAATCGCTGTCGTCCGCGCTCTGGTTCAGGATCGAGGATATGGAGGAGACGCTTGGCCTCGCGCTTCGCTCGCCGTCCTGCTGCCCTCCTATCTCGATCACCACCGCCGCCTCACCGCCTCCGCTGAAACATTCGACATTTCGTTCGCCTCGTTATTTGGTTATTTTTTGTTATTCGAGGGTTTATTAAAGGATTATTGAGAAAGATCTTTGGAAGACTTGGAACGATTTCGATTACGTGACGATATTATGTTATAAATTTATATAAATTTTAATAAATTATATTTATTATTTATTTTATTATATTTATTATATTTATTATTTATTTTATTATATTTATTATTTATTTTTATTTTATTTATTTATTATTATTATTTATTTTTATTTATTATTATTATTATTTATTTTATTATATTTATTATATTTATTTATTGTAAAATAATATAAATTTATTTAAATTTATATAAATTATGTAAATTTCGAAAATTTTCGTTTTAAAATTTGGGAAAAAGTTTTTCGAGTTTGAGTTGTCGAACTTTCTTTGGAATATTGGAGGGTGGACAACGAGGAGGAGGAGGAGAAAGAGAATGTGATTAGAGACGTTGTGGCAAAATTTGGAAAGGGTTTGAAAGTTTTTTTAAAATTTAACGAAACGACGAATTTAATTAGATACTCTTTGGTTCCGGAGAAAAAGTGATTTGACGCGAGATAAGGGAGCGAAGATCCGACAAAGGATAATTTTATTCCCGTAGGACCGTTTTAACTCGGGGATAACGTGTCAGAATTTCGACTCTGTTAAATATTTATTGGGATGTATAAATATATATTTTGCGGTGTTTCGGTAAATCGGTAAAGAAGGATTTATATATATAGAAAATTGAACGTTCAGGATAGTTTCGACGTTATTTTAAAACCCTGTCAGTCTAAAAACGTTTGCATTTGATATTAATTCAGACTCAAAAAGGAATAAACGAGGTTGCCAATTATATTTGCAGGAAAGACAGAGAGAGAGAGAGAGAGAGAGAGAGAGAGAGAGAGAGAGAGAGAGAGAGAGAGAGAGAGAGGTCTCGCCGAAGTTGGTGAAAATTTCATCGCTTCATTTGATTTGTTAAGATATAATTAAAAATATTGTTAAGATATATTAAGACATAACGCGAAAGATCACGTCTCCTGAACTTTCTTTCTCTTTATAATTATAATTTAAAATTTGACGTTTGGAAGAATTTGATTATTTCATTTGCGCGACGGGGATATTTTGTTTTTAACTGAAATTTAATAATCCATCCTTTTCGCATAAAAAAAGTCTCGCTCGTGTGATTTTCAGCTTTATACGACGAACTGTTTTTTTTTTTTCCCCTCCCTATTTCCCCGCTTTCGTGCAACATGCGTATATTTCACTTTTATATTAATCCTTTAATCCAATTTAAAACCCAATGAAATGAAATGTTAGACCTAGCAGAGATATTAAAAACACGTTTACAATTTCAATTTCGCTAAAATTTTCATTTCTCATCTTCGTGTTCGTTTTTTTTTGCGCGCGCGACATTAGATAAATTTTTCACTGTTACGATATTAACAGTGTCATGATATTGTAATATTTTAATATGGGGGGAAACAAAGGTGTAAAATCGTTCATAAATCTCTGAAAAATTAGTTCGCACAATAAATCGAAAAGTTTCATTGTCCAGAACGCTTTATTATTAATGATAATATATTTCTGGCTTAAATAAATTAAATTAAAAATATCGTAATTAATTAAATCGAAAGCAAATTTCTTACTCATTTCCTTTAATAATATCCAATATATTATTATAAAAAAACTACACAAGCGTAAATATCAATAATTGAACGCGTGCGAATGCAATTAGGAAAATACGTAATAAAATAAGTAATTAACTAAAAAGACACACAGTGCAAACAAAGATCGATGAATCCTAAAGCTTTGAGAGTTGCACAGTCGTTAACTTCGAATACGGAGAGGAGAGGAAATTCTAATAGCAAACACGAGACAGTTTCGCAGTTTTTTCGAACCGAGCAACTACAAACTCTCGCCTGTGTTTATTCGTGGCCAACTTCGAGAGAGCAAACGAACGAAGCCGATCAAAACCCGCGATCCTCGGCGCACACTTTCGTGAAAGCGGATAGGAGAAGCGAGGGAAGAAGACGGGCATCGAACCGAATTCCTCGGTTTGTTCGCCCGTGTTTCTCTGTTTACTTTCGCCTAATTGCATGGCAAATCGGCCGATTACCACTTGCGTTCCCGTATTCGAATTTTTGCAATGCAAAAAGCATTTGTTTCGAAAGCCTTTGCCGTTTGTTTGTCGGCGATAAATAATGGCGAGAAACGTTTCTTGTTATATTCGTTTTGAAACAAGTGAGATGATATTTTCATTCCTCGTGAGAATACTATTGTCCGTTGTTGAAAAAGAAGTCTCGCGAAAGGAATGCTTACAGTCTGATTGGTTAACTTGGATAGCTACAATTTGTAATGATAGTTTAATTTATAAATGTAATTTTATATTCGAGTAGTTAAGATAATAATTATATACGAATAGATATATTAATAGTGCATCGAAATAATTATATAGTTTCGAAAATATTTCTTGAGTTCTTCTATTTATGTAGCGTGTGGTATCAGGATCGTCAACAAAGCGTGTGAAGTGGGGATAAATGGTCCTAGCGAAGGACCCCTCTTGCCCCTGTGCCGTCCCGCGAGACTTTTTTTCCGCCAGAGAACAGTACACTTATCTTCGGTTTCGCTTTCGTTGAATTATTATATGATGGAGTATGTTTATACATTTGTGCAAAGTTGAAATACACGAAACAATTTCCATAGAATGCATAAAAAGAGAAAAAATAAAGCATTAAGCATTGCGATAATTAAAGAAATTAAATCCTCGTTCAAGTTCTACAATTTCGTATAAATAGTCCATTTATTACGAATAGATTCGTGTATTCTTACGTTTCTTAGTATATTTTATAATAAAATATACTATATACTTATAATAAAAGATAGTACGATTTTGTATAGAATAATTTTATATTAATTCAATTCGAAACGAGAAAATTATATGAAATTTTTTATAGCTATAACAATGATAATTTAGAAGAAAACGCTTTTTTGTTTTTATTTGTCACATACTGATCCAAAACGATCTGTATATAAAGCTCGATGTATCAGCGTAGACATTTTATTCAGAATATTTTAACATATAATATAAAATTATTTTTATTTCTCGTAATACGCCTAGGCTAATTACGATTTGTAACGAGTTTAATTTATAAATATAATTTCGTATTCGAATAGTTAAGCTAATAATTATACATATACGAATATTATCGAAATAATTAATAGTTTCGAAAATATTTCAACTTCTGAATCCTAATAAAATGATTATCGATTTTGAATCGGTTGAAACTATAGCTCTTTTACTATTATTATTATACAATAGTATCAACAGATTTGTCAACAAAGCATGTAATAGGCGGTTTCCTGAGTCTCCCGCGAAATTTCTTTCCAGTCAGTGAACAATACAGACGATTCATATTGAAAATATTGATCTCGGTTGGTAGGTAGAGCATTGAAAAAGTAGAAACTACTTGAAAATAAGATTACTTCAAATAATTATTCATTAAAATGCTCGAATAACATTTATTCGTAACTACTTATAGTTGATCCAATCTTTTCTATAGTAAACCTCTACACTGTTGCCACTACAATTATTCAGAAATTATTCTTTTGAACTTATCGAAGTTCTTTTGAACTTTCTTTCGAAATTATATCGAAGTAATTTTATTTTCAATTTCGACTATCAAAATTTCACCGTCTATATTGCTATATTGGCGTAAAGTGCGTGAATTGGATACTTAGGGCACGAAATGTGAGTCGTACTTACGGGCTTGGATCCTGAAGGAGAGTGGCCAAAGTCAATGCGTTCACCCATTGATTCATGCTCTCACGGCTGTCGGCCGCGAAGTGATAGGTCCTCATGTTCGCGTGTTCAGCTTTGAACGCGAACTTCCTGTTAACTTTGTCCTCTGGTTTGCACACGGTAACTCTGTACGACGGCAACAATATCGAACCCAATAATTTCTCCTCTTCAGGACCTGAAATTAATTTTTTTTTTTTCTTCTTTTGAATCTAATTTTTGACCGATTGAACACGAAACAAAAATAATTTCTCGACGTTCGAAACTCGAGAAAAAAAGGGAAACTCGAGGAAAATAAAGGGAGTGAAACGGAATTCTCGATATAATTTTCCAACTATTCCGAATTTCATCAGAATTTCGAGAACTTTTCTCGTTTCGTCTTCGTTACCATCAGTCGTGGGATGTCGTTACTGTTTCTATTATATGCATGTGCTAACGAGAACGGCATACAAATGTGATATATTCGAGACAAAACAAGCAAATCTTGGAATAATACGTTTCCATTCTTAAGAGAAGCCATTTAAATATATATATATATACACATATGATTACAAAAATATGATTCAAAATGTCTTTAAAAAAGTTTTGTACAATTCAACGTGCATTAAAGTACAATTTTCTTTGTCGTAACGATAGACAGAAAAATTGAAAGAAAGAAAAGACCAGCAATTTTATTGTTTAAGCAATTTGTTCACCCGCTCAAAAATGTACAAAACTTTTTCAAATTTCTGACCAAATACTTCAAGATTAAACAATCTCTTGAGAACTTTGCGCCGTCCGTCTCGATTCACTAAGACTTTGGACGAAGGAAAAAATAGTGTTATTATTGTTACGAGAAAAAATAATGGAATATTGTATTATTTTATTACAATGTTTAACAGAAAATTTAATTTCCTCCACGGATCGATCCTCCATCTTTTTAATAAAAAGTCTGGAAATGTTTATCTAGAAAGAATGTTTATATAAAATTTCCAACTATCGAACTTAATATAATATATAATATTTTATATAATATATAAATTAATATATAAATATTTTATATAATATATAATATATAAAATATTATAAAATATTATAAAATATTATAAAAATTAGAAATCGATTTTCCGCCTTGAAAAAAAATTTATTTTCAAATTTAGAGAAATTAGAAATTTCTCAACAGAATCCATTTCCAAATTTATCTCGTCTTAACAAAAAAGATTGTAGACCAAGAAAATTATCCTATTATGCAAAATTTGAGATAAAATTCCAAAATTCTTTGATCAAAAACGAAACGATCAAAAAAGGTGTTGTTCAAAAGAACGACTTGGAGTAACGAAGAAGACGATAAAAAAGAAAAATTTTGGATCGCGTGCTCGATAAATGGTTGGAGAGACGCGGAGAGACACGCGGAAATCATTTTACGGGATGACAAATGGAAAGATTCGATTTGAATGCGTCCGAAAATCCTAACGCCATTGACACGCGTTAACCCGGTTGCAACTCTCCTCCCCTTCAACTCCGTGGACATAAATCACGCGCTCAACAGAGGAAGAGGAAGAGGATAAAAAGGATCTTATAAATTTGGGAATGCCAGGAATGGACGTCGACCGAGGAACAATGACACGGATTCAGAAAGAGAAATTGGTTGGAATTTTAAAATTTCTATTGCCAGCGTGTTATCTCTTCGATAAGAGTCTTTTTTCTTTCATAATTTCTTTCTTTATAATAACAATAATCGCGAGATGACATGTGTTAATCGATATATATCTTTCGTTTCACTCGTTTTCACAAAAAAAAAATTAACGGAAAATTGTCCAAAATATTGTAAGAAATACTGTTTGACTATAATGTAATTATAATTTTTTATTATTATTGAATATATCATAAATTACGTGAGATTATGTATAATTATTCGATAACCATAAGCATAGAAATAAGCTCGTGTCTCTTCGAGGGAACAATCTTCATTGCGTAACCGAATTAATCTTGCGCGATTAATATTACGTAGGCGTAAAGTTGATGCAACGTATGATAAATAACAGGTGTTGGACGCGCGAATCGATTTCTTTTCACTTATTCACGAGCGAATAAAAATCCACAATCGATTAAACGACAAATTATTCACGAGGAAGAAAATCTCGTTACAACGATCGAAAACATCGTTGTCATCAACCAAGGTGACAATGGTCGATGCGCATAAGCGTGCTCGCTTAATAATGGAAACAAGCCTTTAACGCCTTTCATCACCGGCCATTGATATTTAACGCGCGAATATTAAAATCCTTGTTAAGCCGAGAGAGTTCACGCTTAGGCGGAGGGAAAACGCAACCGGTTAACTAATTTATACAGGAAAATAATGAGCCAGACGCACATTGTTTCCATTGTGCGTGCGTCGCGGAATATCGCGTTAATTAACAACGCGGAGTCACGCGAATGAAGGTTGGTTCCATTCCATTCCATTCCATTCCATTTCATTCCGTTCCGTTTCGTTCCGTTCCACGAAAGAAAAACTTCACGCTGATGAAAATTACGAAAATTACGTTTATGAATTGGCGGAATGAAATTCTTTGGAAAAAAAAAATATCACAGCTTTCGAAAAAAGATGCGAATATTTTGAATCGAAGTTTAATACGAAATTAAATAAAATAATAAATACATCGATATTTTTATCGCGAAAAAGGAACTCGGTGGATAAAAAAGAAATAATAATTTCGATAATTTCGATTCATAATTTCTATTCCACTCGAGGAGAGTGGAAAAAACGCGAGTGAAAAGGAATGAAAAGAGGTGGGAAGTAAGTACCACGAAATTGGAGAACTCGTAGTAATTAGTGTTCCCGTGGAAGCGAGTTAAACCTGAAAAGTAGGAGAGAAGTAGTTCGACGAACGTAAAATTGGTGGAGTATGATGGCGAGAAACCGGGAGGGAGGAGAGGGGGGAGGGAACGGCCGGCTGGGAGAGAGTTGAAGCCGAGCCAAAAGTCTACGCGTGGCCAACGGAGAAAGAAAAATTATCGACTTCTCTCTTATCGAAACACGAATTTTTCCTGAGCGGAGATGGCAAAAGCTATATGGAAGATAAATTAAACGACGATGAGAAAATAACAAGAGGAAAAAATTAAATCCGAAGATCATCAAACTGGAAGAGACTGGGCCGATCAATAGTCGACTAGTACTACTTTATCGTATCGATAATCTCGCAAGCTGGGAGAACAATTCAACAATTTTCATTAAGAGTAATATTTTGCTTAAAACTTGTACGTATTTTCTCCGCTCCGCGAGAAAAGAAATTTTCCTCATTCAATTTTAAAATTACAGCTGAATAGAACGTGAAAGAAAATAAAAATGGAAAGAAAAATATAAACAAAAAAGAAAAAAATAAACAAAAGAGAGAAAGAAATAGGTATTCTCGTGAATGAAACCACTAGAATTACGAGTCGCGTGTCGAGAACCGGTGCCTTGTGTCATTTGAGAGAGAGAGAGAGAGAGAAAAAAAACAAGAAAGCAAAAAGATTCATATAAAGGAAGATAGATAAATAGAGAAAGAGAGAGAGAGAGAGAGAGAGAGAGAGATGGAAAAATCTTTTGAAGAGAGAGATACAAGGCGACACGTAATTTCAGTGAGAGGAAAACGAGGGGGGAGGTCTAACCTTTGTAATAAAAGAGGCAGTACTCGGAGAGGACGAACCACCGTTTCTTCCAGAGCATCAGCCCCTCGGATCCCTGTTTGTGTAGCCATCCCTGAAGAGCCACGGGGGCGGAGAGTGGCCTCTTGGCGGCGGGCGATCGTAAACCCTGGGAGCCGCTTCGTCTCCGTACCCCCGACACGGACGCTGCCACCACCCCCGAGCCATCGTTCTTGCTACGTACCTGGACAGGTACAGGGACCGGTGCCGCCTGGACAACCTGCAATCATTTCATCTTTATTTCTATGGCTCCCCCTTGTGTCAACATTGGTCAAAGAGTAGTTTCAGTATTTTATGGATTTTTTTTTTTTCCCCTTTTCCCATCGAGAGAGAATCCTTTTGTTTATATGTGTCGTGTGGATAAGTTTGGTGTGCGATCGTACCGTCTGGACAATTATTTTATCTTTATTTCTATGGCTCCCCCCTTCTTCTGTCTTTGTATCAACACTGGTCAAAGAGTAGTTTCCAGTATTTTATGGATTTTTTTTTTCCTTTTCTCGTCGAGAGAATGCTTTCGTTTATATGTGTCGTGTGGATAAGTTTGGTGTGCGATCGTACCGTCTGGACAATTATTTCATCTTTATTTCTACGGTTTTCCCTTGTGTCAACGCTGGATCGAAGAATATAGTATTTTCAGTATTTTATGAATTTCTCTTTTCTCGTCGAGAGAATGCTTTTTCTTATGTGTGCATGAGTTTGGTGTGTGATTGAACAATATCATTTCGTCTTTATTTCTACGCTTCCTTTTGTGTCAATATTGATCAAAGAATAGTTTCAATGTTTTATGGGTTTTTCTTTTCTCGTTAAAAGAATATTTTTATTTATATATGGATATAGATAAGTTTGATGTGCGATTATATCGACAGAGCTTAAAGGGAAGTTTTATTTTATGGCTTTTTCTTTCTTTAATAAAAAAAAGATTTACTATTTATGTGATATACGAGTATAAATTTCGTGTGTGTAATAAATATAAATAAAATGTATTTGATTGTAGCAATAATACTTAAGGGAAAGCTTTAGTGTTTTATGACATTTTCTTTACCGAAATAGTAGCATGCTTCTTTTTTTAATGATCTATTTTATTCCGCTGCAAACTTTTGTATTGGTTGCAGAAGTATCCTGTTTCTCAAGTATATATATGATTTTTTATATCGAATATTCAATATATATATATATATATATATCTTTATCACTAAACTCTATTTGCGATCTTTTCGTTTAATTTCAAAAAATCTGAAACATACCAAAGCACAATTTTTGCACAAATTAAAGGTGAAATTTTGCAAAAGCTTTTGGAAAAAAATTTAAATTTCAACGAGATTAAATCCTTCCAGACTAGAAATCTTGCGTATAATGCACGGTAATAAAGCATTCATACAACTAGCTGACGCGATAATTTAACCTGTATCCCGTTGTAGCAAGGCCATCAACCACGGATAATAGAAATATTTATCTCGCTGATACCGCGCGATAAATTCTGTTCTAATTTGCATAATTATACCAGCCCCCCAGGAAATTTGGGTAATCGGAGGCGATTATTATTTCGATTGAACGTTTCCTTCCCCCCTCCCCCTCTCTAGAAAACATTCAAAACGAAACTAGCGATCACTCCATGAATAGACGTACGTGTTTATAAATTCGAACACCGCAATATTACTCATCAGGCGCATCGTCGCGAAACTTCCAATTCTCTCTCTCTCTCTCTCTCTCTCTCTCTCTCTCCCCCCCTCCAAAAAAAGAGAACTCTTTTTTTTAGAAGTAAGGGGAAAATTCTTTATATTATTTTTTTTTCGTGAAAAAAGACACGTCGAAAATAAATGGATTGCAATAACGAAATAAGAAATCGAGGAACGTAAAATATATTTCGCCGTCACACGGATCGATGAAATTTGTTAAAAAGCATCGATGGTGGAAGAAAGTTGGAGAGAACTGGTCAATTTTTGGAGAGAGTTAACTTCGTTTACGCCGGTCAGACGGGTTAGATAATCCCGGAGTGCAGTGCCGTGTTGCCCTTCCTAAACGACACGTTTCTCGATACCCGATCGAGAACCGCTTTTCCGCTCCCTATCCGTTCGAGAGACACCGCGAGAATTTCAACCATCCGATGGAAAATTTATCGACCGAGGCAAAATTTCGCGCGCGATCGATCGATCGGTCAAAAAGAAAAAAAAAAAAAAAAAAAAAAAATCGAAAACTCGCGACACTACGTTTTTAAACGTAAATTAATCGATCGATCGATCGATTCCCTTTCTTCTTTTGCGATTTTTCGTGGATAATGTCATTCGAATTAAGTATCTTCGTAATATATCGATGCCAATTTATTTGCTCTGCTTTCCACGGAAGCAAAGGTGAGCCACGCGTCAGAAAAAGAGGAATAAACGAGACTTCTCGCGAAGAGGCATAAATTTTTTTTGAAGATAGAAAAAAATTCGATCGACTACATAAATATCTTCGAAATATTTGTAAGATTAATTAATGTATTATTATTGCCTAAACTTTTCTTTTTTTAAAGATTCTTCTTTAAATACAATCACACAATAATTTTACAATCATACAATAATTTTAATAATTAAATATAATCATACAATTTTATATATATTCCACTCATAGAATCTAACTTTTCTCGAATGAAATAGATTCATTTCAGCGAGGAGAAGGGAAGGAGGATGATTTCTTGATTTTTGCAAAAAAAAAAAAAAAAGAAAAGACGGTTAACGAGTTTTATTTTTCAAGACGAACAGCCCTATAATCGCGTCTCATTCGTGTTTTACGGGTCGTGGACAGGATTTTCTCGAGATACACTTGGTCTCGTTGCGAAACGCTCTTCTCTCTTTTTTTTTCTCGACCGGGGAAATTTGGAGAGACCTGGACTGGATCGAGACGTGATTCGAGAAATTCGCGGAAATCTCAACTCCTTCATCGTTTTTCGCTCAATTAAAGGGTAGCGGCTCGCGCCTAAAGAGCTCGACAAATTCTGCTGATCCAAATTTACTTGGGAACCGATTCAATTGCTGATCGAGTAATTATCGATCGATACGCTAATTTCATTAAAAAGTAAACAAGACCCTTCGGCGATTCTATGATAATAATAACGTTAAGAAAAGAAAATGAGAAAAATTTTTCTTCGAATTATGATTGACCTCGATCGATAGTGCCTCCCTCTGCTATTTTAATAAAATAAAACAAATATTGGAAATTAAATCTCGAGTAATATCGATCTCTTCCTTCTCTAATTCGTTTCACTTGGTCAAATAAGCATCCGATGCCAAAATGGCTAATGCAATACTTTTGCATTAAATGATGATTTTGAAGAGTGAATAAGTTAATACAATCGTGATATCATCATCTTTATTGTTTCGATGAGTTCTTTTTCTTCCGTCAAAAAATATGGCAATGAAAATTGCTTTTGATCTCAACGTACAATGATCGGCGAGATAACGAGAACAATTATCGTCGTGCGAAAGTCGAATATTCTATCGTCAGATTCGAACAGCTTACAGGAGGAATTTATTGATACTCATCACTACGATTCGCGTCAAACGGAATTTCAGAATCGAATCGTTTCACGATTGATCTATGAATTCTGTTTCTTCCTTCGATTTTTATTAGTAAATATTTTTATAATAAATTAATAAATTAAATTCCTTACTTAAATTATTGCAATTATTCTAGAAAGATCGACAAGCCCTCTTTTTTTTCATTTATAATTTTTGTTAAGCAAAAATATTCCCTTTCTTCCCTTTTAAATATACTTCTCCAAGAGAATATACTTCTTTCAAGAGAGAGCGTAATAGCTCCAAACTTTTGCTCGGCCGACGGCGCTTCTCATCTCGGATTAGAAAATTCAGGGGTTCGCCAAGTAAGAACAAACGGTGATGTATTTTCGGGGTGAAAACAAGGGCGATTCTTCTTTTCCAGAGGAAAACACGCGCGTTGCGACTCGAGGCGATCCGCGGGCCGGAAAATCCGGTTGGAAAACTTTCCTCCAAGACGCGTGACACTCCAAGTCCGTGTCAAAAGATGGAAAAAAAAGAAAGAAGTGAATCAAAGATGAAAAAAAAAAAAAAAAATCAAAAAAAATTCTTACCGGCGGAGAAATATATTAGAATTGTTGGTAAATTGCTGTCCAATATAAAGATATTTTGGAACGAAGGAGATGAATTATTTTGTTTAGAATAAATATCCTAGGTCTAATGTAGAATTTCGATCGTTTCCACGACTGTGTTTCTGTCAGGCTTCAACGAATCGAGGAATGGGAATTGGGTTTAGAACATCGTCGAGCAGAGAATAGGAGAGAAGTTAAGTTTTGCAAAGGTGAGTTTTTTTCCTCCGCAACTGTCGTCCGTGAAGCAGAAATGGAGAGTTCGGAAGGAGGGGGGAGTAGCTCGGAGTCATGAAATTACCACAATGTTTTTCGTCTGGTTTTTAAGATAACGACTTGCCGAGGAGCAAACCGAACAGCAAACTGTCACCAGCTATTTTACCAGAAGATAATTGGGGAGAAAGTTCTTTTTTTTTCCTCCATTTGTACCTGTATTAAGTGACAGGTGTGCAAAAGAAATCGTTTTAAGATTTGAAAGAAAATGGAGAATGAAATTTTATAAATTTCAGATAAATTGAATACGTTTGTTTAAGTAAAATTAATTTAATTCTACATTCTTTTTTTATAGATTCCCTTACGTGAATTTCATTGTTCCATCCTCGAAACTGATACTTGGCCAATTCTTATTTTTCTAAAGAAGAAATTCCATCCACCAATTTCATTTTCACACGATAATCAATTTCCAAATTCGAATATACGCGTGTTGCGTTAGGTGAAATCTAAATATCCGAAACATTGCGTTTCAATTTTATTTCGATCCACGTATTTCTTATTTAAAAATTAATCTCGGTGGCGGATCGATAAGGAGGAGCGCTGATAATGGGTCTGATTAAATCGAGGAGAGGAAAGGGTGACCGGGAGCCAGTTTATCAAAGGGCGCCCCGAGTCGAGTAATTAAAGGAGCAAACGATGTAACTGGAAACATTTAAAGTTCCCGGTTGAATTCAGCAAGATCCTCGCATTAGTTTCGGCCGGTTATCGCGTCGTCGATTTAATCGTGTTAACTTCAAACGACATCGTTAACCCCTCCACCAATGGCAGCGCGCGCAACCCAAGTGTCACGAAAAACGCTTTGCAATTCGCCATAAACCCTTATGACGCGTATCGATATTCCTTCAAGACGAGATCTTCAACCGGTTCTTTCAATTTTTAACCTTTCTTCGAAATTGATCCAACTATCGTTTGTACTTTTTTTTAACTCGTTAATGCACGTTTTCATTGGTGGAAAGGAAACGCGAGTCTCTGATTGGTTAATGCAGAGGAGGAAACGCCTGTTTTCTATTTGTTTCTATTTATCACATATTATTAATAAAATTAATAAAACAACGATCTAAACTTCGATGTATTATAGACATGGAATCCAGAATATTCTATAATATAAAATTATTTTTATTTCTTGTAATGTGTAGATTAGTATTACGATTTTTAATGATAGTTTTAATTTAATATAAATGTAATTTTGTATATGAGTTAAGATAATAATTATATACGAATAGATATATTAATAGTGTATCGAAATAATTATATAGTTTCGAAAATATTTCTTGAGTTCTTCTACTTATGTAACGTGTGGTGTCAGGATCGTCAACAAAGCGTGTGAAGTGGGGATAAATGGTCCTAGCGAAGGACCCCTCTTGCCCCTGTGCCGTCCCGCGAGACTTTTTTTCCGCCAGTGAACAGTACATTCTTCGGTTTCGCTTTCAAATTATTATATGATGGAGCGTGGATGTTTATACATTTGTGCAAGGTTGAAATACACAAAATAATTTCCATAGAATGCATAAAAAGAGAAAAAATAAAGCATTAAGCATTGCGATAATTAAAGAAATTAAATCCTCGTTCAAGTTCTACAATTTTATATAAATAGTCCATTTATTTCGAATAGATTCGTGTATTCTTACGTTTCTTAGTATATTTTATAATAAAAGATAGTACGATTTTGTATAGAATAATTTTATATTAATTCAATTCGAAACGAGAAAATTATATGAAATTTTTTATAGCTATAACTTCAACAATGATAATTTAGAAGGAAACACATTTTTGTTTTTATTTGTCACATACAAATCCAAAACGATTTGTATGTAAACCTCGATGTATCAGCGTAGACATTTTATTCAGAGTATTTTAACGTATAATATAAAATTATTTTTATTTCTCGCCTAAGTTAATTACGATTTGTAACGATAGTTTAATTTATAAATGTAATTTCGTATTCGAATAGTTAAGCTAATAATTATACATATACGAATAATATCGAAATAATTATATAGTTTCGAAAATATTTCTTGAGTTCTTCTACTTATGTAGCCTGTAGTGTCAGGATCGTCAACAAAGTGTGTGAAGTGGGGATAAATGGTCCTAGCAAAGGACCCCTCTTGCCCCTGTGCCGTCTCGCGAGACTTTTTTTTCGCCAGAGAACAGTACACTTATCTTCAGTTTCGCTTTCGTTGAATTATTATATGATGGAGTGTTTATACATTTGTGCAAGGTTGAAATACACAAAACAATTTCTATAGAATATATATATAAAAAGAGAGAAAATAAAGCATTAGCATTGCGATAATTAAAGAAATTCACTCGTTCAAGTTCATACAATTTTATAATGTATAAATATTCCATTTATTACGAATAGATTCGTGTATTCTTATATTTCTTAGTATATTGAAGCATCATAAGTTCTAACAAAGATAATCCAGCAGTAATTCGTATTTATTTCAATATCGTTTTTGAGGCGAATCGAAGATAATTTTTGATATTATTAAATTGTTTTAACATTTTACTTAGTTTAAAGTTCAATTGAATTGATTGTATCTTTGAATATCTAGAATTTTTAATTAATTTTTAATTTATTTTTAAATTAATTGCGATTATCTTTGTATTTTTTTTAATGATAGAAATAATTTGATCATTTTTAGTATTTAAATGCTTTAATTCGTGCTTGCACTTGGTTTGGTATGGCTTATTTATGTTTTTGATTTAAAATCTTTCAAAATTTTTGGTCGTTAATTTTCCAATTTATTCTAGCATTCGATTAATATATCATCTTTTTTATCATTAAAACAATATACATATGAAATATGTATTAAACTGCAGAAAGGTGTAGAGTATTGAATGCGAAATGTACGCTATGTATTTCACTATACACCGTGATCTTTCCTCATAGTTTCGTAATCCATTACGCGAACTATTCTATGCATATATCCTTTCATGATTTACAATCTATGGATTTATGGAATTGAAATATGCCATACAGTGGATGAAACGCTAGAGGTAGAAACAAATTCGATGGAAGATCAAAAACATTATTCGACAGGATATAGAGATCGAGAAAACTATAGAGATCGATAACTTAGCCGCAATCGAATTATTTACGAATTATTATATAAAAGTATAAAATATTTTATCCGAACCTTTTTGCTGTCCATTCCGGACGTCGAGCTGGTCACCGGCTGGTCGAGCCTGAAACAATAGAAAGAAAAAAGAAAATAAAGAAAATCATTAAAAATCCTCCAAAATTTAAACAAGACACATATAAATACAACCAATATCCATTCAACCTTCAAATAAACCAGATACATCATATTTTTCACCTTCACGTATCTCACATTTTCTAAATAAATTATTTATCATATAAACATACATCTGATAAACATTTTCCAAACTCTCTCTCCATGAACGAATCCATACGCGCGCGCGTCCTCTCTCGATTTTCACTCCGCTGGAAAAAAGACGCAGAGAGAGCTTTTTCCCGCGAGAGAAATTTCTTTCGACCATTATCGCCTATCCCTTCCTTCATCATCCTTCGCTCCTTTTCCTTCTCCCGCACTTCTTTTCTCCGTCTTTCTTTCCAGTGACGCGCACGTTACTATTACGCGTTCCGTATGCATACGGAGAATCGAGACTTTGAACACCGCTTTACTATACTTTCGTTACGGCAATTCGCTCCGCCGGAGCAATGCCACTGAACCGCGCCGAAAAGTATGCGCGTACTGCACGTGGATAGTCTTCGCACTTATGTATCCACCTTGCCATTCTCTTTTATCTATCACACTTTTTTAAATGTTACGCAACAACTGTTTCGTCGTATTTTATATGAGAAGCGTGAAAATAAATACGTTTCTTGTAACTTGTTTAAGAAAAATTTTTTATTATAATATACTTTTGTACAAATACAATATACTTTACGATATACTTTTGACGTCTAGAATATATTACGTGCGTTCAAGATATACTTTTAGTAGAATTGATTCAATACGAGTCAATAGAGTCAAGAGATATTCTCTACAGGTAAAGTAGAATCTTTTTACCGATTATAATCGGCAATCGGTAATGAGAGAGTTAAGCGATTCAGACTCGTCGATTAGGAAGAGTACTTATGTAACTATATAAAATATAATATGTGTCGATTTGAGTGCAAGCTTCGATGGATCTCGATGCAGTATAGACATTTTGGATATATTTTGTGATACGATGCGATGCCGAATTCCGTTACGCGACATCTCGCGTAACTTTCTATTAAATAGATGTGACGTAAAGGTATGTTAATACGATTTTAAATCATCGTTTGAAATTTTAAGAATTTATTTCATAATAATTCGATGATAAATTGAATATGAAATAAGAAATCGTATTATTTCCTTGGATTTTTCGATTGTTAAATATTCTTCGATGAATTTAAATTAATTGTAAGATATATAAAAAGATATCGTGTTTTTTAATTATTTTTGCACGGATTTTCACCTTTCGAAACTTGGTTCTTGCCTCGATCTTTCTTAACGAACGAAGATCTCGAGTTGCTGGGTTGAATAAATCGAGACGTAAACGAACGTCGTCACGGTTCCCTCGAAATTCGTTCGCGGAAGGATTATCCTTTGAAACGCGGTAATTGAAATAGAATTTCGTTGGCCAAGTTTCGGTGAAAAAGAGGTTCGAGTTTCCTGCAGATTCTGCTCGGCTTCTTTCTTTTGTCCGGCAACGCTAACGAACCAAAAAGTTCGAATGGAATTTGAATAAATCGAATATCGGCGAGGAAATCCTCGAATCGTGTATACTGAATTTTCAAATAATTATCGTTCAAATTATTTTTAGGTCCATCTGTTATCCAATCGATTGTGTTCCAATATTTATGAATAATCAATTCGAACGGAAAAATTGTCAAATCGAGCTGTAAGTTTCGTTACGTTTTATTCTATTATGCTAATTATACTAATCATTGTCCATTTTCCACTCTGTGTTGATTATATGTATAATCGAGAGGCACCAAAAATTTACAATATAAAAAAAAAAAAAGATAGAAAGAATTAATTGACAGATAGTCAATTCTCATTGAATATCGAAGACAATGTGGAAAGATTCGATGCGGCATAATAAAATGATGATGATGGACACTGTAAATATATATAATAATAAATAAAATTCAAAACAATGACGCAAAAAAAAAATTCGAAAATCTTTTACATTTTTCGATTTTCAAATAACCAAAGACTACATTCCCATTTACTTTTGTATTTTATTCCAATATTTTCCCCAATTTTACGATCCTGAATTAAATTAGTCAAATCGTATCTTCCAATTCCAATTCGAAAAGCTTTTACATTTCTCGAAAGGAAATAGAACAGAAAATAGAATAGAAAATCCTTATTTCTCGATTTTCAAATTTTCAATGATTATTGCTCGTAAATCTTCGAATAACCAAAGACTATATTTCCATTTATTTTTGCAATTTATTCCAATTTTCTATTATTATTTTCTATTATTATTTTATATTATTTTTATATTATTTTTTTTATATTTATATATTATTTCTACTATTATTTTATTCCATTATTTTCTATTTTATTATTTTATTCCATTATTCCAATATTTCTAATTTTATGATCCTGAACTAAATTGGTCAAATCGAATCTTCCGAATTTGTATTACGTAAAAACGCATGGAAATAATTAGGGAGCCATGGAAAAACGCATGAAACTCGATAGTCCGCCCCTGAATCGCGATCTAAAATGCGATATCGTTCCGTTAAGTCGAAGAAATAATGACACTGTGGCGAGGAGGTCAACGATTACATTGAAAAATTGCCAGGCTATTACTTTCATAACGGCATAAAGGAAGTAAAGACTCGTCGAGGTGTATTGTATTTGCTGGTACAGAGCAATCAATCAATGTTTCGAAGGTTTCGTTCGTTATTGAATCGATCCGCTTGTTTTTCTATTTCACCGTGAAAATGAAGATTCGATATCGAAAGATCTTCGAAACGCGTATAAAAATATTTTTATTTTCATTTTCGTATATAATCGCATGAAATAAACGATGCGAAATTGAAATTTAATATACGAATTTTATATTAAAAATATTTTCTGTGAATCAAATAATATTCGAATATAATTAAAAAGTTGTAATATTTTCTAATATTACATTTCTAATATAATATAATAGAATAATCAAATGAAAAGAGAAGAATTTTTTCATTAAAAACTATGTCGAATTAATTTTACAAATTAAGTGAGAATCGTTTAGATAGAAAGAGATAGAATAGCGAATTCTGGCACTAGAACGTGAAATATTGTTGAAAGCGCAAAAATAGGATTCATATATTCTAGAAAATAATAATATCAGAGGAATTTTTTCAGAGGAATAAATCTATATGATATGGAAAAATAGAAAGATAACCAATAATCAAATATTTCTTTTGATTTTTCAATCGTATAGATGATACAATAATAATATTATAAAATGATTACTTCCGATTACCATATATTCATACGACGTATACTCGGCTTGTATCTCTTGCGGATTTGTAAAATCGAACACGGTATATTGATATTCCCAAACGTGTAGTGCGGTGAGGGATGAAAACAGCTTTTCATTCGTTTCGATGCGTTTCGAATAATTCAAAAGCAATGCGAAAGAATGGGTGGCAATCGTATTTTCCGAATAGCTAGTTTGTTTTAATGGGCCACCATCTTTGTTTATTTCCGCCTGACAAAAGCGAATAACAAAAAAGAATTCGTCGAAATCCGACAAATACACGTGTTTTGAAAATTATTCAAAGACGAATAACATCTCGTTTCACAGTGTCGAACTTTGAAAGAGAAAACGCGATTATTGCTCCCATTGCTTTTCAAAGCGTGTCGTGCTCCATCAATCAACGACGATTATTCGTTATTTTGTGGTCAGAGACAAACTCAAATTCAGTAATTTTTGCAAAAGAATCAAATTCTTACAAAAGGGAAATTACGCTTAAATGGAATAAAATAAATACAAATTCACTCCCTAAAATTGTACATACAACTTCAACAAATTATTCAGCAATTATTGACAATTGTAAATCGAAATCGATACTCTCATTAAAATTTTCTCTCATTCTTTAAACAAAGAAATATGATTAATTGGATACGTTTAATAAAAGAATTAAATATATATGAATTAAATATATATATATGAATAATAAATGAAATTGTATGAATTTAAAAAAAATTTTTAAGAAAGAAGAAAATTAGACAGTTATTAAAAGGAGGCAGTTATATACATATATATATATATAATACGTACTTATCTCGGAGACATTACGTACGAAACAATGGCCGAATCTTCGATTTCTTTTCGTCTCGCGGAAAATGGGACAAAGCTTAGTAGGAGGAGAAAGAAGCGTAAAAAGGGTCGTAAAACACGTCGAAATTCGACAATGGCCGTGGTGAGCGATTAAAAACGTGCTTCGCGTCCGTAAACGCGGAAGAAAGGCGGACGACGGAAAAAAAAAAATGAGAGATCGAACGAGAGATGTCATTCTTCGCGGAATGATGAAAATTCACGGATATCGCGCGGAAAAATTCTCTCTTTTTTTCCATCGTTGCGTCGAATTCTTCTAGCAGTATCGTGTCTTCGATATATGGCACACAACGTCGAATGAAAACAACTCGACTCGTCGTCCCATCCATCCTTTTTTCTTTCTTCCCAGCAAAAGGAGACGTCACGACTCGCTTTCTCCCTCCCTCTCTCACTCTCTCTCTCTCTCTCTCTCTCATTCTCCCTCTCTCACTCTCTCTCTCTCTCTCCCTCTCGGTTACCTAATATCGCCGAACTTTTTTTGCCCGTTTAACTTTCGACGGCGCGAGTTTACGAGTGTGCAAAAAGTGTTCGGTGTGACACACACAAACATATACATATACATATATATATATATACACACACTATGGAGGCTGGTCAGTGGATGCAGCCGTCGCGACCTGATTCCCAGAACAATAGCAGCCGACGTTTTTTACGCTGATGTCATTGAAAATTTATCGAGCGGCTGTGCAAAATGGTCGGGCACAGAGTGGAGACGTATGCGAAACGTATGAAAGGGAAGAGGTTCTCCGCGATGCTCGTCCGCAAATTGCCGGATACCTCGTTCTTTCTTCGTTTACACCGACGTACAACGTTTTTTTTTTTTCTTCTTTTTTTTTTTTTCAACCATCTCACTCTCCTACTCTCTTATTCGAGAACGGATGCAACGAGCGCGGACGCTCGATAACACTGGAGAGGAGCTACTTATACTTGATGAAGAGTGCTTCTTCTTCTGCTTCTTGGATCCTTTGCTACGATTTCAAAAATGTATAAAATTCGAAAGGGTAGGATTTGAAATATATAGAATTTAAATAAAAGTAAAATTGAAAAGGATGGGATTTCAAAAGCTAAAATTCGAGAACTCCAGAGGTTAAAATTTAAAAAAAAAAAAGGAAAACTGTTAAAAAGTAGAATTTGAAGAACAAGATTCGAAAAATTCGAAATACGTAAATAAATTCGAAATTCGTAGAAATTCGAATAAGTGAAATTAAAAATAATGGAATTCGAAAGAATAAATGAAATTAGAAGAGATAGAACGTGAAAAAAAATTCGAACGCGTCTATTCTTGATTAAAATTTAATAACTTTACAACGAGAGAATATAATATCCCTCTTCTGAAAAAGGATCAAAGGAATCGTCTGTCGACACCGTTTCCATTCTTCCAACTAACTTCCAGCCAAGGAAGGATCTAGAAGAAATTTTCTTATCCTGATACGGACTTCCTCCGCAAGGATAAAGAAGACAAAAGAGATTTGCAAAAGAAGGAAGAAAGCGAAACTTCGGTCTGTCAAACTTTTTCGAACGGACGTGGCATTCATTGGTCGAACGGCGGAGGGCTTTTTGCAGAATTGCCACGTACATAATCCATTTTTCTTTCACTTTTCCTTCGGTAACTCTTTCCTCCCTGGTGTCAGGTTAAATGGATCGTAACTAAAACCCAACATTCCGACATTTTCCCCCCTTTATACTTTAGAATTAATTTTTAGGAATTTTTTTCAAGGGTATCAAAGAGATTGAAAATAAATAATATTTTAATCTCTTCAGCTTTCAACCTTATCTAAAATCGATACTCGCGCAGGGAGTTTCAATGCTTTTTAATCAGATTTCAAAGCAAATTGGTTTCCATCAATGTAATTTAACAATTCGCCAAGTGCGAAAACAGCATCGAATAAACTGATTTATCAGTTGACGTATCAGCTACAACACGTAATGCACAGTTTATGTAATATAATAAATCGTTGCTTTGATATTTGTGAGAAGAAAAAAAACGAATTTTTACAAAGCGAGAAGAATATAATTGCGATTAACGAGAAAAAAAAAATGAATAAATCAATTCTTATTTATCGATCTCTCTTCGAATTCTTCAAAATAAAAAAAAAATAAAAATAATAAAAATTTTAAACATCGATGCGATATCGAAGATCATATCGCTCATTTTTTTTATGCAGATGCATCATCTTTATAACTTTTAGCTTTTACCATAAAAATTATGGTATTCTTTTATGACACGATAACGTAACGACTTCCACGTGGGTGGCTGAATTTCCCCAAGTTTCCGTATCTGACACGCTTTCGAGTGGATTAACCTCATCCTTCGACGTACTTTTGCTCCCGCTTTTGAATTCCTGGTGCATCCCTGTGCCGAGTTTAATATCCTTTATTAGCGGCAACACGGTGCACCAGTTTTATATAAATAGCGGGCCCCGATCTTCTTTTAATTCCCTATCTTTCTCCTTCAATTTCTTTTCCCTTTTAAATTCTTTCTCTAGGAATTTCATCTCTTCCTTAATTAAAACGAATAATAATAATAATAATAAAAATGATAAAAAAAGATCGTGCTTGGGAAACTAGTAATCTTGCCTTTTCTCGAAATGAAAATTTTAGAAATAGGAAGAAAATTAAATTCAATTATAAAAATGTTTCGATGATTTGATTTTTAACATCATTTTATTACGCGTGTTATTATACATTATTATACATATATATATATATATATATATATGTATTTATGTAAAACAAAACGATAAATATTTGTCAAAAATATTACGAGATTTCTGTGTTATCCGTGCACGGAATATTACGTACATAATTTTGATCGATTGTATAAAAAGGAATATATTTTAAAAACAAAAATATTCCTCGTTCTTTCTGTACCATAATTTATGTCGATCTTTTCTCATATATATTTCACTTATAATAAAAAAAAAGTATTTAATGAACGTCATTTACGATTATTTAGAAACTATCCAACGATTTTCACTTGCATTCGCGATACTGTTAAATTTCATTTGCCACAGAGGATTATTCAAGAAAGCGAAGCATCCATCTAATTTCATTCGTGGAAATCGCGTGAAAAGCAAGCAGTTGGAGAGAAATCGATTCCTCTTTACACTTTGTCCACTGTGGCTACTCATTCGATAAAATAGTGCGTGACGATCCCGCTCGGTCGATAACAATATTGAATGAAGTTTTTTTAGAAGATTTAGATAGCGGTGCGCATGCGTCAATAATGAATGCACGTGAAAACGAAGAACGTATTATACATATTAACATTTATATAAAATGTTAAAAATGAAATATATATTACGATATTTAAAGGATGAAATAGATCTCTTAATTCTCCATTTATGAAATTTATATATTTTCATAAATGTCCACAATGGTAGTAATGAGCAAATGTTGTTTCATCACGCGTGGCAGTAGAACATAAAGTGTCACGTGTTGTATGTGACGGGGCAGTTAATAGGGATTTGAAATGATTAAATGAAATAAATATCATTCCACTTTGTAATCTTGAAATTTGTACCTATAATAATACACTATATATCCTACAAATGATTGATTCATATTATATTTATATTTTTCATTTCTACCTTAAATATTCGAAGCAAAAGCACTTTTTAAATAAATATATACATATTATTCGTATTAAAACGAATATTTCTTTTCTTTATCTATACCCTTATATTTATTTTTCTTGCTACGAATAATAGCAAAGAGAGAAAGAAAATAGAAAAATAGAATTTACCAGGACGCTTAAATTCTACCCTCCTCTTTTTCGTTGCTTCGAGGGATGTTGCTTCGAATTGTCTATTCTCACTGGTTGCTTATCGAGCACGCTCGTGGAGAGGTAAATGAACCGAGAAAGGGAAGTTTCGAACGAATGGGTAGTAGTATATTTCGAACGACCTTTGGGAACGTTGTTGGAAAATGGGAAATCACAGGTGGTACGTTCCTCCCTTGGTGAACGATAGATTATCCGTTCGCAACCGAGAAGGAAATAACCAAAAGAAAGAAAAAAAAAAAAAAAAAAAAAAAAAATTGAAAATCAAACCGACCACGGTTAAAATAAAAAATTCGAATCTCTTTCCTCCTCGTCGATTTCCAATTTAAAACAACATTTTACTTAACCCTTCTTCTTGATAATATAATCTTACCCAATCGCACGATGAACATTAAGGCTCTTCGCCGAGTTGCTCAACAAACGAAACCTTTGGAATATATGAAATCGACTTTATCGACGGGACAGGATTGAACGTTTAACGAGGCTCGACTCGAGGATTTGAAAAGTAACGCTTATTATTTCTTTCGATTCAAACGATTCTCGAAATTGGAGTTGGCGAGAAGAGGAGAAAGGAAAGGGAAAATGGCGGATAAAAAGAAACGGTAAATTGCATTCCCGCGTGGGATAAGTATGGATTTTCGCGTGAAATCTCGGGGACATTGGCGGATATTTAAATTGCAAACAAATCTAGTTATCAACGTCGAGTGTACACAGGCCAAGCGCTTGGCGGTATTTTTGCAATTCCAAGCGGCCCCCCTCTCTTCCTCTCTCTCTCCCTCTCTCCGTTCACAAAGGATACATGGTATAAAGGCGACTACTTAAAGCATTTAAATTCTCTTTACGAGCTATCAAAAGGACCGCTTGGCTTTCACCAAGACGGAGAGTGGTCGAATTTTTTTCCTATCCTCAAAATTAATTCTCTTGCCGATTCGTATCAAAAATATATATAAAAAAATACCCGCCAATTTTTATTAAAAATTTTGAGGTTAGAATTTCTTTTGTAGAAGATAGTGTTCCGTTTCTATGCATATCATACTGCATACTGTCACTATGAAAAATGTTACTCAATTTTTCAAATTATTCAATTTCAATTCAACTTCAACAATTTTTGAAATTATAATTTTAGAAGAGACACGTGTATATCTTTTATTACTAGTAACTCAAATATCTCTTCTCTGAATATATCATACATAGTTTCGTATATGACGTATCTCTTCAGCTCCAAAATCTTCCTTTTAAATTATAGGACGAGCAGATGATCGAGACGCTACAGAAAGAACTCTACTACGAAATACAGAAAAGAAAAGTCTAAGAAAAATTCTATCTCTTCGAATAACCCATGAATACCTATGTTTCCGTTCCTATCCATTATCAGTTATCCATTATCACTCGTTGTGAACGGAAAGAGACGAAAGAAAATTCTGTCAAGGAGGATTAAGTAAATAGTACGTAAGGGGGTGGAATAGAAGCAGAAGAAAGAAAATAGCCGCGAAATAAGCTCGTTTAAGATTATTACCGGGCACAGCGTGTGTTAAAAGGACTAAACAGTGGCGCATCGTGGCGCATAGTGGCGACCCAATTTTCCACGCGAATTAAGATGCATCGAATCCCTCGATCTCTCTCGATTATGCGATACGTGACCGTAATACCGTTTCTTCTATTAAGTATCGAGTCGTTTTTTCCCTCTCTCGCGACACGTTTTCAAAAACTGCACACGGCTCCGGCGGACAATGGCGGGTGGAAGATGAGGATAGGGAAGAAAGATGGAAGACGATGATTATGTTGCGCCGATGATCGGCGTTTTAATATCGTTGATGGAGTCGAGGAGTGGAGATGGATTTTGTGCGATCAGGAATGAGATGGTGGGTGGAGTAAGAACGATGGTGGATAAGAACGATGGTAAAAATAGAAACGATAATAAAAATAGAAATGAAATAGAATGATGATAAATGAAAATAATGATAAAAATAGAAATGATAGTAAAAATAGAAACGATGGTGGATGAAAAGGATGATGGATGAAAAGAATGGTGGATGAAAAGGATGATAGATGAAAAGAATGGTGGATGAAAAGGATGATGGATGAAAAGAATGGTGGATGAAAACGATGGATAGGAATAATAATGGATAAAAACGATGATGGATAGGAACAATGATGGATAAGAATGATGGTGGATAAGAATAATAGTAGATAGAAACGATGATAGATAGAAACAATGCTGGATGAAAAGGATGGTGGAAACGATAATAAAAATAGAAATGATGGTGGATGAAAACGATAATGGATGGAAACGATGATGGATGAAAATAATGATGGATGAAAATAATGATGGATGAAAACAATGGTGAATAAGAATGAATAAGAATAATGGTGGATGGAAACAATGGTGAATAAAAATGATGGTGGATGAAAACGATAGTAAAAATAGAAACGATGATGGATGGAAACAATGGTGGATGAAAAAAATGGTGGATGAAAACGATGATGGATAGAATGAAAAGATGGTGGATGGAGACGATAGTAAAAATAGAAACGATGATGGATGAAAAGAATGGTGGATGAAAAGAGTAGTGGATGAAAACGATGATGGATAGAATGAAAAAATGGTGGATGGAAACGATAATAAAAATAGAAATGATGGTGGATGAAAACGATGATGGATGGAAACGATGATGAATGAAAATAATGATGGATGAAAACAATGGTGAATGAGAATAATGGTGGATGGAAACGATGTTGAATAAGAATAATGGTGGATGGAAACGATGTTGAATAAGAATGATGGTGGATGAAAACGATAGTAAAAATAGAAATGATGATGGATGGAAAATGGATAGAATGAAAAGATGGTGGATGGAAACGATGATGGATGGAAACTATGATGAATAGGAACGATGACAGACATAGAAACGATGGTGGATAAAAATGATGGTGGATCATTTGGATTTCCGTTTATGGTAAATTATATTTAATTTATGAATCAAAGAGTTTTATGGAGTATTTATGGAGTATTTTCTGCGTTTCTTTAATCCTCTCCTTTTACTTTCTCTTTAAAATGATCACTTTAAAATAATTTACAATTTCGAGTATTTTCGTCTGCTCACATTATTAAACAATATTTCTTTATCCAATTTTTCTATATTAAATCGCAATAATTATTCTCCTTAACCTTTCATAACATAATAAATCTCTATCTACTTTGTAATCCATTAACCAAAACATCATTCGTCTATATTACTATAATACTCGATTATAATCCAAGCCAAAAGCTCCATAATTTATACCCTCGTTTGCTACATCTACCGAGGCAAAATAAATTCAAAAATCCAAGAATTTACCACTCTCAATAACCAGAAAAATATTCCAAGATATTTCACTACCCCAATTGTACAATCCGTATAATAATTGCACAAAGCGAAGGGAGCAAGCATGTAAACATCCGTGGAGTCGAAACTGGCGTTGCACTCGATTCGACATTGCCACGTAGCAATGGATAATGAATTTCGGCTGTTGCCCAGGTGGCGAAGTAAATAGCGCAAATCACCGATTTCGCGATCGTAACTCTCCTAGGGGCAAACCGTGTCAAACCTCGAAATGGACGAGGAACAGATGTTGTTCGTGTTGCTCGATTATTGCCCATCGTTACACGAATTACAACGATGGCAATGGAGAAACAGAAAAAGGTGTAAGAGGATTGTTAATCATCTTGGAGGATCTTCAAGCAACATAATCTTTGGATGGATCCATTTTTTCATTCCAATTCCGTTGATCGTTCGTCCATTTGAAAATTTGAAATTTTATTATTTCATTATTGTTATTATTATTTTTATTATTCATATTTATATTATATTATATTATATTTATATTTTATTATTTTATTATTTTATTATTATCAAAATTCGTTATATATTTGTTACGAGACGAGTTCCTGAGTTGGATAAATTTCTTCTTCAGAATATTTTTCGCAGTGTGGAAAAAAAGCTTCGTCTAAGAACGAAACAATTTTATTTACCAGTTCAATCATTTATCAATATCAGAGGAAGAAGAAGTTTATGAAACAATTTACTTACGAGTTAACCCTTTGCTCTCTTGATGTGGCAATTTGAACGGCGACAATATTTATTTATGTTTGATTTTTTTACAATATCGCTTCATAAATAGATTCCTAACCTCTTTACTTAGCATAATCTTATGAGGTGTAGAATGTTAAATGGTTAGATCTTTTATCTCAAATTAGACCGTGATCGTGAATCGAACGACATCTTCATTAGTCTGAGTTTCATAGTCGTGGCAATAGAAATATTATTTTTAACCCTTTGCTCTCCAACGCTGACTCTCCGCCACTATTTGGATTGATGCGGCAAATATTATATATTATAGTAATTATATATTCATTAAGAGCAGAATTAATAATATTTTAGAACCGATATTTTCTCGCAATTTGCCGGACGAAACGAAATTGCGGGGGTAGAGAGAGAGAGAGAGAGAGAGAGAGAGAGAGAGAGAGAGAGAGAGAGAGAGAGAGAGNAGTGAGACTGGATTACATATGGAATTTCGTACATGGTTGATCGTTGTTCGAGAAATTCTCGAATACGAGATTAAAAGGCGATTAGGTTCAAAAGGTGAGATGATTGTATATTGGAAATTTGGAACGTTTCGTCCAATTAATAATTAATAAATTGGCGAGTGGATAGATTATAGGAAAAATAATGTTGGAAAATTTGGGAAAAGTTTCGTTCGAAGATATAAATTGAATTTCACGTTAAATTAAATAATTAAATAATTAGTCAATTAATTACTTAAATAATTTCTGGATTCAATGTGAAACGAAATTCGTGTATATAAATATAAATAATAATACGTTTTTACAATACATTGTTTGCTATATTATATAACAATTATATAATAATTTCAAAATAAATATAATATTCGTACAATATAATATTTCAAATTACATAATCGAAGACAATTCCATTCTGAAAATGTTTCCTTTTGCCAATTTTAAACCAACTCACAATCTGTATGAAACAAAGTTCGTGTCTACATAAATAGTAAGTTTACTATTATGTAATAATTTCAAAACAAGCACATATAATATTCATGCAATATAATAAATGAGTTACATAATCGAAGACAATTTCGTTTTGAAAATGTTTCCTTTTGCCAATTTTAAAACGTTTCACGGAGGAAAAAACGATTGGATTATAATAAAAATAAAAACGAAAATAATAATAATTATTCTCGACGCGGGGGAAGAAACGGATTGTGGAGCGACGCGATGCAACTTCCCAGAATGGGAAACGCGGGGGACGTGTTTTTACGCGCGAAAAATCGTGCCGGCCGGCCGGCCGATCGATCGATTTCTCAACCCTCGAAGCGGATTTGACCTTCCGCGTGACCCTGCTCCGCTCCAACGCTCCCTCGCCCCCCCTCTCCTCTCGCGATTAATAAAGCGCGATAGCTCGATGTACAGCTTTATGGGACAAGATTTTCTTTCCTGTTGATATGTTGGACGATGGACACAATGGAGAAGAGGTGATCGAGAAATAATTTTACCTTTCTTCTCCTTTAAGATTCTTGCGAAGAATTTAAAATTAATATTTTTGAGCGCGCTGTTTTTTTTTTCTTGCGAATGACATTGATTTTGGAAATGAAAGGATGGAAAAGAGTTTGACCATTGATTTGCTCTTCGAATTCAAAATAATAGGAATAATCGTTGCCAAGATAAGCATGTTACGTTGAATTTGATGAGAAAATTATGTTTATTATTATGAATATTATTGTAGTTGGATGGCACGAGTTGATAAAATACGAAAGAAAAGAAAAAAAGTGGAAAAATGAACTTATCGAGCGAAAAGGCGTTAATACTTCTTCTTTAAATATATTCCAATACTTTACACCTCAAAATTGTTCGATCGCACGACAAAACTATTTTAAAAAAGAGAATAACTTTCCCTTTAAAATTAGGAAAATAATGAAACGTGAATTTTGGCTGAATTTTCGTTCTCTAAAATTAGATAAAGCATTCGCTGTTAAAACGTGATAACGAACGTTACGAATGAATCAGGCTTTAAAACGTAATTACATTAAATCCTCCGAAAAAACTGGACACACGCTCGATATTAAAAATTCTCGGCCGAATAAGAAAACTTGTTCGCAAATATTTTTCGGAACGCGGTAAATATCGCGTCTAATAGACCGGGAAAGCTGTTGACACTGCAAACGTCGGCACAGGGAAGGGATCGGAAATTTTCGAGTAATATTTTGGCAAAAGATACCCGATTTATCGGCTATGAATGTTTGCCCGGCTGATGGATATCGGCATGCGCTCGCAAGATCCGCCGATATTACCGTTAAATAAGAGACGAGGATGAAAAGAGTTGCTTTGAATCTCCATCACGTGAATTATCCGCTCTTCTGGATCGGTTCTGCGTATGAGAAAAAGATGAAATAAAAGAAGAGACAGAAAAAAATTGGAAAATATTGCAATTACAATCGAGTAATGTGTGTCCAGCAAGGAATTAAAACGGATGGATTAAAACGTTGGATCGTAACGTTTTAAGTATTTAGAGAGGGGGAAACAAAGATAACGGCGCGACAGTAGCGCCACTGGACGCCGTGTCTCTTTTCTCGGGATACGGGATACGTTTGAGAACGAAGCTATTCGAGAGCTATTTCTTTCTTTCACGAGTGAAAATTACGAGTTTAATGCTCGAGGAAGAGTGTTGCTCTAGAGAATATCTTGTAAGTGGAAATTACGATGAAAGTGAGCGTTCGAGAATAATGTTCGCCAACGCAATAACCGTTTTAGAGAAAATTAACCGAAAGTAAAAATTAAAATCGAGAATTGCTCTTAACGGTATTATATACTGGGCTCGGTTCGGGTGGAAAATTACGCTTGACAGTGACTGTACAGTGAACAGTTTTTTTCACTCTTCGACCGTCCACTCGCGAGAAATAATTCCCTTAGAACGATGGAGAGTTTTTTATTTATTTATACTCGCATCCTTGCCACCAATATTTCTTTTTCTTTTTCTTCCTCGTCTCTGAACGTTTCGCTTCCTTTCTTATTTCTCGAACATCGCGCGTAAATTTCACTGGGATTCATGTGTTTGCTGTTCGTGGTGACCAGGATAACCACACAAGTATCCAAGTTACTTCTCCGTATCCTGTATTTTCTTATTTTCCCTGACCTCTCCAACACCTCTACTTCGTCGGCTACTTCGTTGTTCTTTCTCTCGAGAACTCACGTTTCTTCGAAGCGAAAGTAAATAAAACCGAGCCCAAACGATGAAATACGCCGATGGTAGTTCTGCTACAGTGGGGAACGGACGGAGGATATTTATCGGTGTGAGGCATTCTCCATTTGACCGTGCTTTCAGAATATTTTTCTTCGTTATACGAAATCCAACAGGCGGAAATCGATACATCGATTGGGAATTAACAGTTCATCAGGAGGGAGCAGGATTATAACCGATAATTTCGAAATACGTGTACTGTATTTCGGAATACGTGTTATCCCGTATAATGATAATTTGTTTGTGTGTGCATTGTATATGATTATAGTTTCAAAGTTTATTAGCATATTTACTTCATTCTCTCGTTCACAATGATAATGAAGAATCGTATATATATATATATAGAGAGAGAAATAGAAATCGAATATTTTTGGAATCAACTATGCACGTATAGTTATCTATATATTATTGCTTCAAAACTAAATCACGATAAAATCGATTATCGATTTCATACTAATTCAAAATTAAATTTGATCATGCCCGTTGAAATCATAAAATTTTCAAAAAAAGTTTCTAAAAAGTTTCTTTGTCAAAATCCAATTTACTCGAATCACTTTTTTACGATTACAATACGTAATTTTATTCTTAAATAATCAAAAAACCTGATCAAAATATTTGTCGAAACGAAGAAGAAAGAGAAATCACGGATATTTGTCCCTTCTTTCCTGTATTTTTCTTCGTGAAAATTTTCGAGAGGCGTATAACTCACGAGGGAATAGGGCAAAAAAAAAACTGGAGGATGGGTGGATGAGGACTAAAGAAAAGTCAGGGCAGGATGATTGTAGGCGAACGTGAAAGGGGCTTTCTGTAAGAGAACTCGCAAATATTTTCACGTGCGGAAGCTTCTGTAATCCCGCCTGAGACGCTCTCTTCCGAACGGGTGCGCGCGCATCGATAACACGTAACACGGCCAATAACACGGCTACGATTCAACGCTTCACACTGGCAAGAAGTTACGTGAGTTTTTGTATCAGAAAGAAAAATTTAGCTATATTTTTCACGAATTTTTATTGGACTTTAAAAGACAAAAAATTAATTACTCTATATTCTTACCAAGTACGCATTGCATCGTATGTACTGTTTCATGTTCAGAAATTTCAATGAGAATAAAAATATTATAAAAAGATTATGAGGAGGTTATGAGTCGATGCGCGCGCATCGATAATACGTACATGTCCAATAACACGGCCACGATTCGACGCTTCACATTGGCAAGAAATTATCGTGAGTCTAAGAAAAATTTTCACGAATTTTTATTGGATTTTAAAAAGCGAAAAATTAATTATATTGCGTCGTATACTGTTTCATGTTCAGAAATTGCATTGAGAATAAAAATATTATAAAAAGATCATGAGAAAGTGCATTTTACAAAAATAGAAAAAGTAATCGAATAACTCGCTCTTTAAAAATGGCCAACGATCTTTCAAGGATCTCCACCCGCCATATTTTTTCTCGTCTCTCCATTGCAAACCTCGACGTTTTGAAAGTTTTTGCCGCGGAAATTCGGCACGAAAAAGAATTAGACTGATCACAGGCGAGAGTTCGGCCTTCGTTCCCTGGAACTTCACCAACTTTCAGGATTTAAAAAAAAAATCTTTGGAAATGGCTGGAGGAAAGAGGTCGAAAAAAAAAATGTGAAACGATAAGAAAAATAGAGGACGAGAATCGACCGTGTTACACCTTTGCGAATTTCAAAATATCAAATTTCAAAATATTTATTAACCTTTTATCGAAATAACCAACGAGTCAAATATACAAATATTCTTTCTACGATTTCATAATTTCAAAACTCCAATATTATTCAATATTTGTATGATACATTACGCATCATCACACGTTAACCTTCTCTCAAATTCTATATAAATGAATAATAATAATAATAATATTATAACAACAGTATATTAATTTTCATATTCATACGAATAACAACATATAAAAATATACAGGAAAAAGTTTTGCTATATTTCAACGATGATATCCAGCAAATCCAATACCTCGATTGTTCCTTCTTTCATCTCCATACGAGTAATCGAAAAACGCGAAGAAGGGGAAAAAAAAAAGAAACCCCCTCCATCTTTTCGATCCTCGAATTTCGCGACATTTCCACGATCGAGAACAACTTTCAACTTTCTGATTCGCGAACGATTCTCGTGCGAAACTTCCATAATTTCCTCCTCCCCCTCCTCCGCTCTCCACTCGGGAGCTGGCTGTCGAACCGCGAGAATCGCGAAGCATAAACAACCGCGATCCAGCAAAGGGGTGTGGTCCCTCCTCCTCTCAGGGCTCTTCAATATGCTGCCGGCCCAGTCGATAAAGCCGAGCTTCTTCTTTTCCTTTTACCCTCTCCTCGCTCTTCTTCTTCGTCCATCACAATTCTCTCCATCATTCGCGGAGAATGGAAATCATTATTCGAAATGAGAAATACGAAATTCTTTCGAGATATTCAACGAAGAGAAAAAAAATTATTATTGGACGTGGAAAGGACAAGGACGAGGAAATTTCAATAATCGAGCAACGATTTTCTTTCGCAAAAAATTTTTGTTATACGGCTTTGTTGTAAGGAATTATTAACACTGGAAAATCATGGAGTTGGCTTTAAGCATAACTTTGAGTAACATGTGTAAAAGAAGGTGTATTGAATATTGTAGTTTTTTATCGATAAAATATTCTTATTCTATTCTTTGGAATATATTGCTTGGATTTGTTCATGCTCAGTCGATTAGTCAGTGTTTTTTTGGAATTTCAAGCATTTCAAAGGGAAATGTTGCAAGAATCTTCAGTTTACAGATGTTCCAATATTTTTGAGACACCCTGTATGTATTCAAATAAATTCATTTTTAATATATATTAGATATTTTTGGAGATCGATTGCAAAGTGAAAAATTTATACAAAAATTTATTTGTTGAATTATAAGCATTCTAAGATAAACATATAAACATCGATGAAGAAACAAAAAAGTTAGGTTATGTTTGTAACGTGTATATATACTTCGAATATTTTGCGTTTCTTTTTTCGCATATCCGTAAATTTTTATACATTTAAATTTTGTATGAACGAATGCATGAACATTCAACTTTAATCCATTTAACGAATAAGTTTCAATCGACATTTTTGTACAGTTTTACAATTTCTCTAAAATTATCCTTCTAAACGCAGCGTCCTTCTAATACGTGAATCAAATGCTTTACTTGCAATTCGCAAAATTAATCCAAATTGTCGATTGTCGCTTGTTTATCGTTCCAAATTTCAATTCGAGGAAAATTAGTGAAATAATAAATCCCGAATAGAATATAATTTCAATTTTAACGGAATTAATTTGAACGGAAGTTTAATAACGCAATAGAGGAGACCTGCTTTACCGATTGACGGGACAATTTAGGAACAATTTTGAAACGTTAATGGAGAAACGTCATTACGATTCGAGAATCATTGGATCGGAGGTAAACGTGTTGTTGCATCGTCGTGATTAACGTATTGGAACGTAATAATAGAAGACAACGCGAGAACAAGTCCTTCCTTCTCTCAACTTTCCTTAATCCAGCCAAAGTTGGTTAATACGTTCTCTTAGAATCCTCGATTAACGCAAACTTCAACTAACCTCAAAGATAACCTCAAAGATTGCTCCTATTAATTTCTCGAATTAATATTTTTCAATCTGAAATTTAATTTTTTCAACGACAAGGTTTACTTTCGACTCGAATCTTTTTCCCTTCGATTCGTATTTTTATCCGATCGAAATAAATTTTAGCGTTTAATCGGATTTACGATCTCGTGGAAATGGACGATTTCGCGTTGATTTCGAGTCGTATAAGAAAATTTAAAAAATGGAAAATCGATATATCGCGTTAATGTAACATCGATGTATTAAATTTGTATCATCTGAAGCATGGTAATTTCATTAGCTGACACGCACTTAAGGCTAGCATCAGAAATTCAGTGATATATATAGAGTTAGGTAGTAATTAATTGTTCATAAATGTTCGTAAATGGGAATACGCGATTCAAACGTCAAAATGAAATGGGGGGGAAATAACTGGAAGGCAACAAATTACACTATACTGTATTCATTTGAATATTTCATTAGATACGTAGCAGAGGATGATGTTCATTTTAGAGAAATAAATTACTGTAATTTTAAACGCACGGAACGAAATATATTCATATTTTACAATGAAAGATTCGAAAAGTTTTTATCCTTTGAAGCGTTTCAACCGAAGTTTATATTCCAAGATTGAAAGATATTGAAAGACATGTGGAAAAATATTCACGATTTTCAATCGCAAATATGATACAAAGGAAAAGAGAAAAGATATAAAAGCAAGAGAAACAATTCTCTTTTTACAATGTTCAACAACTTTCTCTACAACTTTCCAAAAATATTTTCACTTTTTCTCTCCCTCTCTCTCTCTCTCTCTTTCAAGAACTTTCAAACCAAAATTAAACGACGAATATCAAAGTTCAAAGATATTAAAAAAACATCTCCAAAAATTTTCAGCTGCAAATATAACATAAAAGAAAAGGTAAAAGATGCAAAAGCAAGAGAACCAATCTCTTCTTTTTTAAAATTTTCCAAAATTTTCCAATTCTCTCCCTCTCTCTCTTTCAAAAATTTTCAAACTAAAATTAAACAGCGAATATTAATCACAAAGTTCAAAGATCGAAAGATATTAAAAAACATCTCCAAAAAATTTTCAACTGCAAATTTCAATTCAAGTACAAAAGAAAAGAAAAAAAAAAAATAAAAAAGAGAATTAATCTTTTCCTTTTCAAAACTTTCCAAAATTATTCCAATTCTCTTCCTCTTTCTCTCTCTTTCTCTTTCAAAAACTTTTAAACCAAAATTAAACGACGAATATCAATCATAAAATTTCAATCAATAATCAAAAAATCCAAAGATATTAAAAAAATATCTTCAAAAATTTTCAATTGCAAATAGTACAAAAAAAAAAAGAGAGAATTAATCTCTTCTTTTTTAAAATTTTCTAAAATTATTCCTAATTCTCTTCTCTTCAAACCAAAATTAAACGACGAATATCAATTATAAAATTTCAAAATCCAAAGATATTAAAAAATATCTTCAAAAATTTTCAAATAGTATTTTAATTTGCAAATAGTACAAAAAAAAAGAGAGAGAATTAATCTCTTCTTTTTTAAAATTTTCTAAAATTATCCCTACTCTCTGCCTCTTCTCTTCAAACCAAAATTAAACGACGAATATCAATCATAAAATTTCAAAATCCAAAGATATTAAAAAATACCTTCAAAAATTTTTAACTGCAAATATAGTACAAAAGAAAAGAAAAAAAAATAAAAAGAGAGAATCAATCTCTTTCTTTTTAAAACTTTCCAAAATTATTCCAACTCTCTCCCTCTTTCTCTCTCTCTCTCTCTCTTTCAAAAAATTTCAAATCAAAATTAAACGACGAATATTAATCAAACAAAATTCCAAAATCCAAAAATATTAAAAAGTACCTTCAAAAATTTTCAACTGCAAATATAATACACAAAATAAAAAAGAAAAGATACAAGAGCAAGAGAATCAATTTTTTCTTTTTCACTACTTTCCAAAATTATTCCAAATTATTCCTCTCTCCCTCTTCTCTTCAATCCAAAGATTTAAAATATTAAAATTTTAATTTAAAATATTAAAATCCAAAGATTTAAGATATTAAAATATAATACACAAAATAAAAAAGAAAACAAAAGCAAGAGAATCAATCTCTCCTTTTCACAACTTTCCAAAATTATTCCAAACTCTCTCCCTCTTCTCTTCAAGCCAAAATTAAACGAGGAATATTAATCAAACAAAATTCCAAAATCCAAAAATATTAAAAAGTACCTTCAAAAATTTTCAACTGCAAATATAATACATAAAAGAAAAGATACAAAAGCAAGAGAATCAATTTCTTCTTTTTCACAACTTTCCAAAATTACTCCAAATTATTCCTCTCTCCCTCTTCTCTTCAAACCAAAATTAAACGACGAATATCAATCATAAAATTTCCTAAAATAAAAAAATCCAAAGATTTAAAATATTAAAATTTTAATTCAAAATATCAAAATCCAAAGACTTAAGATATTAAAATTTTCAATTGCAAATATAATGCGCAAAACAAAAAAGAAAAGATACAAGAGAATCAATCTCTTCCTTTTCACAACTTTCCAAAATTATTCTCACTCCATTTTCACTCCCTCACCCTCTCCCTCGAAAACTTTCCAGCCAAAGTTAAACGGGGAGTGTCAATCGCAAAGGCGATCGTAGCCAGAAATTCGAGACTTTGGAATTAAGTTCCCCCTTGAACGTGTTTGAAGGGAGGAGGGAGAGGAGAGGAGCCGCTTTGTTCGCTCCTTCATTCATCCACGATGGAAAATCTTGGTCTAGGTCCCGACGTTATAACGCAATAATTCAGAGGCTTTCACCGTGTCGAGACGGCAAGTTTACGCTCCCGGCCACGATCGCGTGTAATTCGCAGCTGCGAAACCCCTCCCCCC